>NW_019738883.1:872574-893100 GCF_002891405.2 Cryptotermes secundus
ACGGCCAAAACAACAATGGAAACCCTCCGGAAATTGAAATGGAACCTTCTGACACATCCGCTGTACAGTACTGATTTGGCACCAAGTGATTTCTACCTGTTCGGAAGGGTCAAATCAGACTTGCAAGGCATGCGGTTTGTGGACAACGATGCCGTCATCCAGAATGTTCGGGAGTGGATACACCGCCAACCACAAAACCTTTTTGAAAAGGGCATCAGGATGCTTCCAGAACGTTGGAAAAAATGTGTTGACTCCGGAGGGGAGTACGTTGAAGACTGACATGTGCAAGTAAGTGTTTGTCAATTTGGGTTAAAAAAAAATCAGTCCCGGTCATACTTGAACCACCTTGTACAAGCAACAAAAACTCTGGTAGAAGCCATGCAGCATGGACTCACAATAAGACTAGCAGAAGTCAAAGACCAAACAGAGTGCGGACCTTGCGGGAGTACAGGAACAAGTATAGGTTAAGCCACCAATATCCAATGGGTCAACATCATGGGCCATGTTCAAGGCCATGGCATAGTATAAAAACTGGGCACCAAGCAAGAAAACCATGAACTTGTTTATTGCCCTGCAAGGCTGGGCTGCAGAAGTTTTATATAGTTTCCCTAAAAAAGGAACATACAAGGAGACTATAAGGGCACTTGAGGGTGGCTATGGAGACCACCACATGGCTGCAGTATACAGCTCTCAGCTGAAAGCAAGGACCCAGCTCACTGTAAGTCCCTGCTGGAGTCTGCTACCACCATCAAACAGCTGACCAACTGCACCCCTGCTTGACAACCAGAGCAATATGTTCATAAGGAAGAGAGACGAGATAAGAGACCAAGATATAGCAGCTACTTATGGGAGGTGAGAAGATGCTCAGCAAGGCCCTCAGTCAGGCCGTGGAGCTGGAGGCCACAAAAATAGCAGATGGGTCACCCATCAGACTTGAGCAAACAAGTGCCAGGATATTCCGGAGGCAACAGCCCCCCCCCAACAGAACACACAGTGCAACAACAGCTTAGGTGCTGGTATTGTGGGAGCACCAGACATTTCTGAAAGGCCTGTCCCCAGGAATTCAATGATCATGATGACTGACACTTGGAAAATAAATGGAAACTCTCAGGAAATATGACCAATGCTTGGGGGGGGGGGATCTAGTGAGAAGAGACAGCCATCACTCAATAAACTGGCAAGAGCCAGGAGGATGGCGGGACCATTGGCGACTCTACTCCTTCCCTTAACTCCACACTCAATGTCTTAGCTGATGAGGATGACAAAAGCTTCAGTGCCCAAGGCTGGACTGGTGGCAAACCATGTCTCGTGACCATCAACACTGAAGCATACATGTGACTACTGTCAGGCCCAGCATTGCAGCAGGACTGCCCAAAAGGATGCCAAGTCAGTGTTATATTCTGCAAATGGCAGACACTCCCTATCCTGAAGGAAGCCTTAATGGAACTGACTACGGGATACAGCACCACACACATTTCAGTGTTCATCATGAGAAAGATGAACAAGTTCATCCTGGAACATGATCCTGCACACCTATGATGCATTCATGGAACTAGGGCGCCACATGCTGAGACCAGGTCAGGAAGAAGGGTCACTGCAGAGCCCCTCGGCATGACCTCAGTTATCCTGCCTTGTGATGGCCAATGACCAGGTGATATAAGCACAATGTAAGGGAATGGAAAGTGCAGCAGAAAGTGACCTGTAATAAACATGCCTGGAGACCCACAACCCCAATGGACACTACAAAGCCAGGATCTTCGTCCTGAAAGTTACCTTTTGAGGCTAGACACCAACAAAAGGATCTCCTTCTGGGCCACTCTGAACAAGCCATGCTGGTGACCCCAGTCAATGCAGTGAAACCCCAGACCCAGAAGACTGACACACTCCGTGAAGAGTTACAGGACATGATGGCTACTGCCAGATCAGACATGTGCAATGTAGAAACTGGACAACTGGAAGAACTAAATACAAAGTACAAGGATGTCTTTGTGATGAAAGAGCAGTGACTACAGACAGACTGATAGAGTGTACCACTGTATCGATGCTAGAGAAGCCTGACTGATTCAACAACCTACTGAGGAAGCTCACTCTAGCAAAGCAGGTGGAAGTGGGCAAAATGCTCAAGGATATGCAATGACATGGGGTTACTAAAATATACAACAGCACTTAGGCATGTCCCCTCATTCTCATCTAGAAGAGAAACAGGGATATCCACTTCTGTGTGGACTATATGAAGTTGAATGACATCAAAAAGAAAGACTCTTTCCCACTGCCTAGGACTGATGACACACTGGGCATACTGGTTGAAGCCAAGTGTTTCTCCACCCTGGATATGGAGAGCAGTAATTGGCAAGTTCCATTACATCCTCACAATAAGTAAAAGACTATATTCTCGATGGGTCAACGGTTGTGGCAATTCACAGTCATGCCCTTTGGCCTCTGAAATGCTCCACTGACGTTTGAGCAGCTGATGGAAGCCGTCTTAAGGGCCCTCAATTATATGTCATGCCAGTTGTAACCACATGACATGATCCAGATTTGCTGCAGACCTATGGTTCCGACAGGCCCACTTTAAGCTCAACGCAGAAAGGTGCCAACTCTTTCAGAAGGAAGTACAGTACCTGAAGCAATTGTCATACCAGAGGAAATGACCACAGACCATGAGAAACCAAAAGCTATATAAGAATGGCTGACATTGAAGAACAAGTACAAACTAAGGAGCTTCCTACATTCCCACATATGTATTATTTCAAATGTTGTATTTAAACCCAAGTGCCTCTATTTCACTGCAATACTTAAAAGAGTTTTTCCAAATTCTGCAGCTGGCACCACTTGAAACATAGTAGATATTTGATGTGACAAAACACTGAACATGCACCTGTGTAGTTGTGTTCTTTGACATCACTGTCCCACTGAGATAAGAGGAAGCTCCTAGGATGGGGATACCTGTGTGTCAAGTTGTAGAAGATACTGCAGAGTGCAGTGGACATTTCTCAGTGGTTAAAACTTGGTGGGTGTAAGCTGCTCACAGTTACATTTTTTAATGCAAACTTTCACCTAGACAGGGGTAGGACAGAGAGTGGGTGAACAGGGTCTTTATATGCTGTTAACCACAAATAACTTTAGAAGCAGGACTGCAAATATAGTTCATGCAAAGAGTTATGGGAAAACAGTAATATATAGTTAAGAATCACTCATTTAGATGCGTAAGAAGAAAGCCCTCATTCTATGCATCAGTTTTCCATACAAACAATGTGAAGAAACTGACAGTTACATCTCATTTTTGTCACTGTAATCAAGTCATCATTACGAGCCATACTCACTCTGCCATGGGTTCACTGTACGGGACTGTGGTGCAGTAAGTCACCACACTCAGAGACATGCATCCTATTTGCATCATTAACCGTTCAGCGTGGTTTGACGTGTATGTTTCGTCAAGGTATTTAAATCGTCTGGGGGGGTTCGACGTCAATGTTTCGTCCAGCTGCACACCTATGTTATAACGCCCATAATAATTGATGGTTTTGCTGTAGATTGTTAGATTTTTCGCTGGCCTGTTGTCAGGAGAACTATATTTAATGACACACGAGTTTAAGAGCGCTAAGTCATCGTTACATATGCCTGTCTTGCAGCAAATTCCTGTTGCTTCTGGTAGAACTTTCCTCCTTCAAGCTGTCATGAACGGCGTGTTTTCTTTCCTATGAAGTTATAAACAGCAGAGACGTGATATGTGCTGTGTTTATAATATCATATTGCCCTGAGCTGGCCACACTAACACACTCAATTGGAATGCTTAGAAGAGGGATGTCCAAATTTTATTCTTGCAAGATCGATTGATTTCGCACAGTACATGGCAGCCAGTTCTTAGAAAAACGCCACAAATTAAGGCAGAACACTGTGGTCACCCCCTGTGACGATACGGGTGTGTGTGGGGGAGGGAAAAGAACTCATTCCTTCATGTATTATCGCTCCAGTTGACTCCATTTTATCGTACTGACCTTGGTGGTCGTTTCGAGGGATGACCATAAATATTTTTTTGAGCCAGCTAAGCTCTGCTTTCGTTCACTACATACCAGCCAGTTCTTAGAATAACTTCATGAATTCTGTGGTCACCCCTACGACGTCTTATGCCGCCAAAATGGATGGAAAATGAAACGCAGAAGCACCAACACTTGTTATGATAACATAAAGGTTGAATTTACTGCAGCTAATCTGGCTAGCGATACGACTCACGGAGAGACATTTCTTCTTATATTCCCCCCACGGGGAAGAAGGCAAGGCCGCACAGAAGATGTTTTGTTTACGGAAAAAAGAGCCAAATGAGAGATACGCAGTACTGGTTTGGTGAATGTGAGTCAGCGCTGTGTATAGTAGAATGCTTCAATGCGTGCAACACTCCGCTCAAATTCTGAACCACCACCGAGATACCGGGCGCTCATATTATAAGGCAAAGTTATAAAACAATCTTTTAAGATCATTTTAGTGAAAGTTTCATGCTTCAAGGCGTACGATACACTGCTCAAATTCTAAACGAACTGCTTCCATTGCCGAGATACCGGGGGCTCATATTATAAAGCAAGGTTATAAAACCACCTTTTAAGATCATTTTAGTGAAAGTTTCATGTTCCTATCTCATAGAATTTAAGAACAATGATGAATAAATCATTTTCGAGCAAAATTTAAATAGCCGGCTGAATATATTACCGCCGGAGAGACACAGCAGCGGAATTTAAATCACCGCGCGAAAGGGTTAAGCAGTGAATGTCTTTCTCATAGAATTCTGTAATCTGCTGGTATAACTGATCATAGAGAACCTGCTAAACTTCAGCATCCAAATGGAATTCGTATTTCTGGATTGCCTTCCTCAGAAGATATGAAAATTACACAAGTACAGTTATCTGGTGAGTGATGATAACTATAACCATTACCTTACTGGCAGATATTTGTACTTTGAATTCCTCCTGTTGGGGAATTCATTATGTTTCCATATGATACTGTGAAAGCATTGATAGTTCAAACTGGTGAGACCACGTTTCACCAGTAACAAACAAGCTGGCAGGTATCTATTGAACTATTCCCTGATAACTTCCTTTGGACATATTTCTATTGGATCTAACTCGCACATTAGTCTTCCATAATTACCTGGTAAACCAACTTTGGCAGAGGGCTGTGGCAAGCTAGTTGGTTGCAGCTGTTTATCAGAACTAGTGGCCACAGGTGGCCTGGAACGTTTCACTGTTGGTAACTTGGTTCCAGTACCATGTGCAGAGTCCATTCGGCGTTTGGTAGCTACTACAGTTGGTACACTGCGATCCACCTTTTGTACTTCTAGTCTCCTGAAGAAAAGGGTGAAATGCCTTAGAAATAACATTACCAAAGAAACGCAGAAATTCACTCCTTCTAAATGTAAGTTTAAATCACACAATCTGTAAAAGCTTTAAATAAAATAAATTAATTAATTAAAAATATACACACATGCGTGCACACACATACATACACATTTAAACATATTGCAGCATGTAAAACCATCGCTATGCAATGACAGCGAGATGGGCAGATATACCAGATACATTTCTAGGCAACAGCTCAGTAAACAGGTTCCTGTTGCTAGGCAGCAGATTCTTGATTATGCAACAATTGGATTACAGTGGAACAACTCCTGGTATGACTTGAATTCAAATAAACAAATCAAGTTATTCATATCACTTACCCATCAGAGGTGTTTGACGTTATCCTATTTTGACCTACAGTCTGACTACTTATAGGTGGTTGACTAGATGTACTGTTTACAACAGGTGTGGTGGGTATTGCAGATGTTGCATCACAAGGCCTGCTGTTGCTACTGCCACTGACATTAGGTGTAACAATATCATCCCTCTTCTCGATAACAATGCGACTCTTTGTCTCTGATGAACTACTAAATGTAGGTTGCTGAGAACCACTTGCTCCAAATGGCAGAGGGACATCCCTGTGAAAATAACAAAATAATGGGCTTCAATGTTCAGATTTCAGCTAACAATATAAATGCAAACTATCCAATGGTTTTTGTTGGGGAAAGGCTAGTCCACTAAATCAGTGTGTCATCCTTACACAAGTGTACTGTTTGTGATAAAACCCTTTCCTTCTCTTACTTGTTGGTAACACAAGGCCAGTTGGCTCAAGCAGTACTACTTACCTACCCTTGTCTGGTTAAAAGTTCATGTAACCAGACATAAGTCTCCTTTTATATGTATATAACTTTTCTCACTTTTAAGTCTGCACACTGTCTTGTTTTCTTAAAGATGTGGAATACATTCTAAAGGGTTCTGACAATTGTTTATAACACTCAGAATTACTGAATTTTTAGATTTTATCCATCATCCAGTATTCTAAAAAACCAGAGAACACAACGGTTTGGAAACTGGATCTGTATCCATCCTCAGGTGATTGAGGTTAGCTCTTTCCAAGGGACACAACACAGGAGATATCTTCCCCCTTACCTGAGGATAGAAAGAGATCCAGTTTCCAAAATACTGTGTTCTCTAGTTTCTTAGAATACCAGATGATGGGCAAAGTAAAAAATCCATAATTCTGGGGCTCAATATATATTTATTTTTGTTCTGATCAGTGCTGTTGCTCATGTTTAAAATGTTTCATACCAAATCCCACAGTTGACTGGGTTCTGGATTCAAATCTTGGCCAAAATACTGACTATCCTGACTTATGTCTCTCATGGTTTTCCTCCCATCCTCCAGGCAAATGACAGGTGTGAACCTCAAATTAAGCCATGCCTGCTTACTTCCATATCATTGCCAATCATTATTCGCTGCTCATTCTACAATTTTACGGTATATAGTCTGACCAACTGAACGAACACGCTGTGAACTGTGAGTCAACCCCCAGCTTTCAGTTCTGTCATTGCCTGACAATCTTATTACTCAGGTGTGTTCAGTTTTCTATCAATTTTACCCATAGGAAAGCGTTTTACATATGATGCTGCATTCAAAAGAAAAGTTATTCTGTGCACTGAAAAGATAGGTAAATGGGCAGCTGGTAGAAATTATACAGTATGTGTGGCATGTGTATGTCACTGGCAAAGTATAAGAACAAAATTGTTATTGTGTCTGACATACAGAAAGTCTTCTTCTGGACCAAGGAAAGGAAGAAATCCTGAGACTGATGCTTCTGTTTTAGAGTATTTCAAAGATGTATGAAATAAAGGAATACCCATAACTAAAGAAGCCTTATTGTCAAAAGTAAAAGAATGTGCTAGAAACAGTAATATACCTTTCGAGGCTAGTCTTGGATGGTATGAAGAGTTTAAGAAGAGAAGCTCATCATTATGATGGACGAAAATTAGTCAAAAACTTCCTTGGGAAATTGAAACTAAACTGACTGAATTTCAGTGTTTTGTTATCAGACAACACCAAAGGAATAAGTATTCTTTAAGTCAAATCAGCAATGCAGATGAAACTGCAGTATTTTTCAGCATGCCTTGTAATTACACTGTAAATATCAAGGGGGAAAAACAAGTGGCAATTAAAAATAAAGGCTACAAAAATACATGTTACTGTCATGCTGTTTATAACCACAAATGGCCATAAATTACGATCATAGGACAAAAAAAAAACTCTGTGGCCTGTAGTCCACAAGCAAACTATTCCAACTGAGCAACTACCACTTGTCGGCAAAGTTAATGCCAACTTTAGCGGATAGAGGGTGTCGCATGGTCAGCGCAACTGATCCCCATGGCCGTTAATCTCAGTTTTCTAGACTGGAAATTACCATCATACATAGTATTAAACAGACAGACAGCGTCAAAAGAAAATGTCTGCAAAGATGTAACAGTTTGAGCCCCCAAAAAATACATGAATGACATGGGAGTTAATAGAAGACTGGCTTGGGTGTGTATGGGAATATCAATCAGCCTGGTGCATTATCAAAGCCACAGAGTATGCATGCAATGGATGCATTTTGTGGTCATCTCTCTGATCAAATCAGAAATAGGTTGAGGAACAAAAACACTGATCTAGTGATAATTCCTAGTGGCATGCCAAGTCAATTACAACAAATTGATGCATCAATTAACACACCATTCAAGCATCTTATCCATAAACACTATGATGCCCAGCTGAATAAAGACAATCATATATTGACACCTAGTGGCAAAATAAAACAAGCATGAGCATCAGCATCAATAACAGTGGAGTGGATATCAAAATCTTGGAGAGAAGTGCCAGTTAATATTATTCCAAAATCATTTTTAAAGTGCTGTTTGTTTACCATGGAAGATGGAATGCAAGATGACATTCTTTGGGATGACAGCGAGCAAAGCAGCAAGGGTGCATCACCTTCAGAAAATTAAAGTGCAACTGAAGGTTCACTGGAAGAACTTTCTCATTAAATAAGAGATGGAAGGGAATGTGCATGCAGAGGGAATTTTAAATTTCCATTTCATTCTGGTATATTTTCCATTACTTTTCACTTAAAATGTGTTCTAAATATTTTATTATTTTAACTGATGTTCTAAATAAACTCACTGAAATAGATGAACTTTTCTAATTCTTTCCTAAAACCCTCATTGAAAAATTGGATGCATTTGAAATTCAAGTGAGTCTTATATTTGAAGTAATATGGTATTTATAAATAAAATACTGGATTAGAAAATAAAACTGTATCTGAATGCATCTGGCAATGATCACATGTAACAAAACACTGTCACATAAATATGATGGAGATGGAACACACAGGCTCAAACTAGTAGACTGTACAACAAAGCAACAATTAAAGTGTCCATAATTTGCTTCTGAATTCCATACGAGGTATTCCTTAATGTTATGTGTTCTTACCCAGAATCTGGTGCTGGTGGAATGAACATAGGTGTTATACGTCGCTTGCCATCTGATGTCCGAGTCTCTATTTGTTTGTTAATTGGTCCCTTCATTGGGGTTCGTTGAGTAACTGGCTGTTCAGTGGCAGGTTCACTTTGGTTTGTTGCAACTGCTGCATCCTTGATCTCAGCTTGTTTCTCTCGAACTTCAAGAAGCTCAGGAGTCTCTACCACACAAGTTTGGCGAGCAGATGGTGACAGGAATTTCCCATACATTCGCTCATGCAGAGTACTCTGCAGGGTGATAAAAAAAACCCTGTTCAAAGCTGCCTGGCTATAATATATGCATGCTATTCTCTTATTTTAACAAGTTTCAACTATTGATGCTGGATTATTCCATAATAAATGCACAAAAAAGTACATCCAATTTTCTTAAAACTTCATCAGTTTGCTGATTTTATAAGAATATCAGCTCAACATACTATAAAGCAGGATGCCCCATAAAATACACATACCAGTCATGCAGATGTAGAGAATTTCACACATTTGCCTTATTTTTTAATTATCATCACATCATCAGGTAAATTTCATTAATTATTTTCTCAAGAAATTTTCACAACAAGATAAAAATGAAACTCACACAGAATCAACTTGTCTACCTTTATCATATGTGATCTTCAAGTATGAGATCACTGACCAGTAACAGTGAACTACACTACTGCACATTAACTGATCTACTTATTTATTTATTCTTGGTGTATTTAGTATCACTTTCAATATCTCAGATTACATAGAACTGAATCACAGAACGATAAGTTAATAACGAATCAGAAAGGATAGGGATGGAAGTAGTAATGGCCTAATCTGAGGTGCTATTTCAGTATTTGCCTGAAAGGACTGAGGAAAACCAAGAAAAAGGCAGAACAGCCAGTCTGCAGACCAAGATTTGAACATGGGATCTCCAAAATGCAAAGCAGGAGTGCTACCCATTTGACCACAATGTTCAGCACTGTCTGATTTGAAGAGAATTGATTGTGCAGTGCTAGTGATAATATACAGTGCGTACAATCAAGTGCGCGCCGCGGCTTCAATTTGCCGTGAGTCATACCACCGCAGAACGGATGCAGTCGCGGGGAGGAGTTGCAACACNTATAACAACTTGTGATATATATATACATATGTGTGTGTGTGTGTGTTACAGAAACATCCTTAAACCAGTGACACTGCAATATGTCTGAGCTAACTGTGATGTGACCAGAAGCTTGTCTTGAAAACAGGTTGATGACAATATGCTCAGCAATATCTGGAACTGTCCAAGTGACTTCGGGCAAATCATTAAAATCTATATCTGTATTCTTTTTACCACTTCAACCATGGATACTGCAATGCTTTAAAATATGTCCTTTAGGATCTGCCAGTGCCTCCACTGCATGGGAAAGAATGTGGAAGGAAGTGACTTAGACTTAATTTGAGTACTATTCCAGCACCTGTGTGGAGAGACTGAGGAAAACAATTAAAACTCTCAGAATAGTCAAGTCTCCCAGCTGAGAACTAAGGATACCAAATTGACCACAACATTGCAATGGGTGAACATGACAACTTAGAATCTGTCCATGCCTGATTTAGCAAATGGGATATGTTTGTTCATTTGATAACAATCAGATCTGCCCAGAATGAGTTGCCACATGTGACTTAATGGTCATGCCATGATCTATTTGCATTTGAGGATCTGTTGGTAAAATATATATTATAAACTGTGAAGGTGTGTGTTTATCTCCAGTGAAACCTGAAACAAGAAGTCTGCATAAGTATCCCATGCACTCTGGACTCCTTACACATCAAAATCTAAAATATTTCTCTAGAAACCACAAAAGGTGAGCCTGAACATTTATTACAGAATTTGTTACAATGGTGTAAAATCTGCTTGCATGTTGGAGGACATTTTCAGCAGATATTATAATATCAGATAAGAAATGTGGATTTACTAATATTTTCTGCATGTGAACAGAACCTCCAATTAGATCATGCATAGGCCGGTATCTCACTATGAAGTTAGGCAATAATAGGACCACACACTAAGGAATGAACTGCTGTGTGCATTTGTAGTGTTGTGTGTGTGGTGAGTACTTTACACATCATATTTACCCAAATGTAACCTCAAATATTACTGTACTATAGCATCTGCAAAACCATAGGTCACTATAAATGCTCATATTACAATACACATTGCTTAGCTTAGTTCTACAACATTAATAACAAACGTACAGTCACTGCCTTTAAGTTGGACAGTAGAGCAGCATGATATATTTTTACTGTTAATTATTTTACATGAAGCTTCACCACTGACTCAGAATGCAAGGGCAGCCACATATATTCCCTGTTTGCATACTGTTGTATATAGTTACAATGTGAGTATCTGAATCTGATGCCATGCAATTTTCTCTCCCAAGCCAAGACAGATACTTGAACAAAAGAAATAATGTAGGATTTGAAGTTTTCACAGCGATGACTATGAAGAATGATGTCTTCTGGGATGTGGCTATGTGTAGATCTTATGTTAGCACAATATCTACATGGTGCCACATCCCAGAAGACGGCATTCTTCAAGAGAAATAATATTTGTGTAAAGATCAAAGTGAAGGATTTGAAATCTGATAGTTCAAGGGGAAACCCCTGTGGCAGTCCTGAGAATTTAAACTGAAGGTGAGCCAATGTTTTTAAAGGGTTCAACAAAGAATAATGGTTCCCATATTGCTGTTTGAGAATCACTAGGGAGTTCACAGAATGTTTCAAGTTAATCAGTCAAATGCAGTAAAACACTTTTTGTAGGCCAATATTGTTTTCAGGAAAGTACATAGAAGATAATGATGTAGCTGTTGCAGCTCTATTTGTTTGTTTTACACATTTTCTTAAAGCTTGTCCCAACTGAAAAAATTTGAGGCATATATTTACATCAGCTCCTTTCCTTTCAAAAGAGAAATATTTTGTCACACATGGAAGATCAGAAGAAGTGAGTAGACAGTGTAAACGAGACATGACATTCAGTCGAAAATTCATATCTCCTGATTTTCAAAGAAGGGGCAAGTAACTTACTCATAAATCCAATCAGACAAAATGGAAATTCATAACTTCAAGGGTACCAAATTTGATATTATGTTTAATCAGATTCGTACCTTTTCCTCTAGGGTGAGTGGTTTGCCCAGCTCTTCTTCTGAGAACTCAACAAAAGCCACAGATCCATCCCATGAACATGCCATAAGTTGGAGGCCTGAGCCAGACCATGACAGGTCAAGCACAGAATTGCTGAACAGTTCATGAATGACTACAAGGGGACGTTTGAGAGCTGTAAGCCACACAGACAAAGATCGGTCCCGAGAACCAATTGCACAACAGCAATACTGCTGTGGCTTACACCATGACTTGTATGATTTCTGAAGAATGTTAGAGTTAAAACGCTGTTAACAAAAACAAACAAAGTAAAGATTAAAATAAATGCAAAAGCATGCCACATGGAATCAATACTGAGTGGCTCCTGCTTAAGCAGACATATTTTGACATGGCTTTCTGTCTGAGAAATTAAAAATATGGGTCAGCATAAGAAGATACATATTTAAACCCCATTTAAAATGTTTCCTGCATAAAATATATCCAATCTAAGAGCTTATAAGCACATATCAGATATTTTATATACTTCATAAGTTCCTGCCAGTTTATGTTGCATGAAGTACAAATGAGAAACAAAGCAGAATGTTAACCTTTAAGAGTCGGCATTTAAACCCCCCACAACTGCGCTGCTGCCGGAGTTAATTTGACGTTGCCCTTTTAATATTGTAGACTTTCAGAAAAAACTACATATTTTCCGTTCTATGCAGCTTAGAAATACGAACTAAAAACCGCCTGAAAGAGAATGAAATTTCCTACAATATACCTATGGCAATTTTTACAAATAAAAATTAACTGTGACTGTTATGTCATGATATTCAAAATATACTCTCTATTATATGTGTAATTAAATTCCAAAAGACTTACCCATAATTTTTTCTTCAAACTTGAGATGTCGTTATATCCAAAATACATTGATACTATACACCAAAATGTTTGGTCAGACTGTACACGAGTTTCAACTCGTTGCGTCGTGTAAGTTTACGCTACTATAGATACTGCGTGCGGGAGCGCGGAAAGGCAGAGTTTGCTTCAGCGCGTTGTGAAGGTCACACAGACCTCACTTCTCATACGCTGGTAGACAATCTGGTTCAGTCTCTCGCTTAGCGAACAAACAGGAAGTTACTGTTTCTATCTGGCTGGCCGGACAGTGTTGTCAATGTTCAGTTCCAGACGACTCAATGAAAAATCTTGTCTTCCCTAGAGCTGCTGCTCTGTTGATGCCACTCGGAGGACCAGTGAAGGGTAGGACGTTTGGCGAATCCTGCGGTCTTCTATGACGGAACGCAACATCCGCCACCTCCTCCTCCTCATTTTCTGATGATGATGATGACATAATTTCGTCCTCTTCATAGTCTTCATCCGACTCCTCTTCCATCAAAATTTCATGCAGCTCATCTGGATCCAGATGTCTGGAATTACGTGCACGTCTCTCACGTTCCATTTNGAGGAATGTTGGGTCAGCTTTTCTGTGAAGAAGCTTCCACTCTGTTTGGCTGACCAAGTCACAAACAGTCTTACCTACATGTAAACGAAATCGAACCCAGTGCCATGATGAAGGGTTTTATTGTTCAGACCCAACAACTGGACCTCTGACTTGAACTTGCGTGGGTTTGTTTTGGTTTCAAACTCAAGGTCTAACCGTCAGCACTTCTAAAGTGAGCACGTGTCTTGCGTCCACTATACTGGACTTCCGGCATCTTCGAGGTCACAGGTACCGTCCGGTATACCGGACTTTCGGTCGTTAAAGGTTAATATAAATCAACACCTTGCTACCACTTAGCAAAGTGTATCTAACAATGACTTTCTCACAAAGGTCAGCCTAATGCTGCTTCTGTTCTGTTTTCTGCCACCTAATGGCAACTGGCTGTATACTAGCTTATACAGAGTGAACATGCATTAAATCTCATGAAGCTGTATAACTTGTGTATTATATACATCATTGTACTATACTGTGATTATTATATATAAACATTATAGCATCAAACACGATCACAAGAACCAGCATCAAATGTAAGGCAATATCAGTGCCTGAAAAACTGGACATCATTAACACTTCCAATCCTGCAGTGATAGTATTCTCACCTGGCTAATCTAGTTAGTTTCTTGTCCATGATATGTATGTACTGGCCATCTCATAGTGCACTCAATTTCACATATCACTTCATTACGTGTTTCAGCAACATTGTGCCATCCTCAGGTGCGTTATTTACGCTAAGCTACTGCATTGCTTGCCATCATGTGTCGTTCATAAAATTATTTAAAATGTACATTCTTCATCAACTATAATAAAATTTGTATACACTAAAACTTGTTAAGATTTATCATCTTATGCGTCTTAATTCAAACTCGCGTATTGTATGGTTCTTCCACTATGGGAGTCGTTTTTCCTATATTTTGTGTATACTGTGTCTTGTTATGTGTCCTTTTTTGGCTGCATGCGATTACAACACTCGCATCAACCATCAATTATTTATGGAACACTATAAAAAAACCGTCTACCGTAGACAATATGAGGCATTTCATGCTATAGGATGCAACAATCTTTGTGACACTCCAGTTCCTTTGCCGTGACCATGCATGTATCCATTCTGACAGTGATCTGTCCAAGCACTTACTGTGAACAGTATCTTGCAGGAGACTGTAGACACAAAGAGAATTATCATACACAGTAACCATTTTTCATCCCTCCCTCTGTTCTGCTGAACTTTAGATAAAATGGATGTACCTCCATAATGAAGAATTTCTGAATATAAGTTATATAATACCTGAAGACTCAGAAGCCATGTTCATGCCACTCCACAATAAATGTAGATATTTAAAAAATTATCTGTATTTGTAAATAACTGTGCATGATAATTCTACAATCAGTGAATCCGAAGGTAGTTTACACGAGTCTGGACGCTCTGAACATATATCAGTATGCAGAATCATGCTTCAATGATCCTTTTTCATTATCTGTCACTATTTTTAGTGCAAATGGGAGAATAACAGTGTCAAGTTTATCTCTAAATACTTACTGAGTTGTGATTCAGACACTGACAACCCCTGGTTATTGCTCATCATGAGATGGGGGCCCTCATAAAAGGCCCAATATCAAACAAATGTAACAATTAACATATGTCTACTCCCCTACACTTCTACATAATTATTATCTACAAACAGGAGATTAATCCTCACAGCACACCCTTCCAACTTATTTTTAACTTTGAGCCGGCAATATCACTTAGACCCCTCAGACGATTTCTATTGCTACTGTTTATAATTTTCTTAAAGACTACTTCCTTATAAAACTTCCTCCATTACTCAGAAATAGACTCTACTCTTTAGTTGACGGATTTGATAGACCTTGAAATAATATGCATAGCAACTTCATCACACAGAAGACACTGGTCTCCCCTGGCTCCTCTACTACACTTATTCAATTTCCACATCCCTTTCATGTGAAGCTTACGTACATACCACACATGTAACGGCTTTGCGGTGACCTACAAAATCTTTGTCTTGACGCCATCCCTCTCGTTCTACAATCTGTGCTGTAGGGCCACCACCATTCATAGCATGTGCAGAAACCAGATACTGGCCGTCTGGAGACCAACTTAGTCGGAGAACATGAGTTGTACCCCCACACTGAAAGCAATTACAGTATACGCTGTATCACTTATGCTAGCAGAGTGCAGAAGAAGGATGAACAATAAAAAAGAACAGAGAATTAGAATTGTCCTGTTTTCAAGTTACAGACATGTTATATCATGAAATACACACAATGTCACAGTCATAATTTCAGTGGGATACCAGCATAAAAAGAGAAAAGGAAGAAGCTGTGATTTTTAACTACCTTACTGAGAGCTATAAAATATAGTACATACCACCCAACAGATTGGCAAAAACACAACAGAGAAACAGAGAGAAAATGATTAAAGCTTAATTCACAAATACCTGTCTATAAGATAAAACAAAATTTTATAGATTTCATAAACTGAACAGATAATGTAAGCTAAAAGAAAAAGTGCATGGATAATCAACAAACCAAACAGTCCATGATAATTAACTAGGAGTATAATAAGCGCAAAAAGGAAAAATTTGCCCATTTAACCACACTGCATTTCAAAGTCCTTTACTGATCCTGAATTTACCTGCACACACTGGACAGAACAAGCACAGAATAAACATGCACAGACATCCATGCTTCAAGTGGGATTAGAAGCCATAATCCCAGTGTCTGAGCAGGTGAAAACAGTTCATGCCTTAGACCATGTGGCCACTGTGATCAGCAATTACAATAGCCTAGTACACGAAATTCAATGTATTTGGATACATAACTCATGATTTATAGGTTATGTCAGCTGCAGATCACTTGTACTTCATTAGTATTGTCAGAAGTGTATGAAAAGCTTCATATTGCATGCAATAAGCCAGCATCAGAAAGATATGACACCACTAACCTCAACCATAAATAAATCAACCTCAAACAAAAATGCTCACTTTGTCATCTCAAGAGTAGCATCACCTAACATGCAATGGTATTTCAGTATTCCCTTCTGGTAACATCACTGGTTCAGACCCATAAATTATTGCAATGAAAGATGAACTTAAAATGTCCCAACAGTTCATCCATGTGCATCAGGGAAGAAATTTAAATACAGCATCAAAGTTCAATAGTGAGAAGCTTTGAGGAAACAATGCATGTTGTACAGGACATACCTCTTCAAATGGCTCACTTATGATAGCATCCTGCTGCCAGTCTGCTGTCCGCCATATCCTGAGTGTCTTGTCATCTGACTGTGATGCTACATATTTCCCCACAGGATCCCATGCCACACCTTTTACTAGACCTGAATGTCCTTTCAAAATTGCAACCATTTCTGTAAAGAAATTTTCCATTTAATTAGATAAGCTAATAACAGTAAGCACAATGTAGTATGAATGAGAAAGAACATCTGCCTCATGTTGACACTCAAGACACAATTAGATTTATTTTTGTTTGGCTTGTCATGGCAGATTCAGAAACATATGTATATGCCTCTTTTAACATGCAACTATTTTAAAGGTTCTTCCTCAATATTTTCATATTCATCATTAACATATGTGTATACCTATGTCATCACAACTTCTCAGTACTGTCATGACAGAACAATTACGTAGGGAAGTAAAAAATTATCAATACTCTTGTTCTTCCAATTTATATACACAGAAGTAGAGTTGAACAAGTATGTCATTTTTCTATAGTCTCCTTCCTTTTTGATGCACTTGGTCCAGTGGTCCACAAGCTTGTGTATTCCCTCCAAGAAGAAGATTTTCAGTTGGTCACGCAACCATTTATGCACCGCTTCCCACACTTCGTCTGTAAAGCAACTATGAGCGGTCCAAAGAAATGATAGTCAGAAGGGGCAAGATCTGGGCTGTAGGCAGGGTGTTCTAGCACCTCAAAACCCAAAGAAATGAGAGTCAGAAGGGGTGAGATCTGGGCTGTAGGCAGGGTGTTCTAGCACCTCAAAACCCAAATGGTTAATGGTGTCAACAGTCTGGCTGGCCATGTGTGGGCGTGCATTGTCATGCAACAACAACACTTTCTTCGACAATAGGCCTTGGCGTTTGGTGCAAATTGCTGGCTTCAGATTGTTGGCCAGCAAGTCACTGTATCTTGCACTGTTTATTGTACACCCTTTTTCCAGGTAGTCTTCCAGTATAGGCCCTTATGAGTCCCAAAAAACGGTTAGCATCACCTTTCCTGCGGAAGATTGAGTTTTGAATTTCTTCTTTGTTGGCGATTCTGGGTGTTTCCAGGCCATACTCTGGCTTTTGAATTCTGGCTCATAGTGATAGACCCACCAGTGAATTTCAGCCCCTGACACACCTTCCAACCAGAAAAATCAGATCACTGTTCTTTGTCCCTCCTTGGTGCACACTGCTAGTGGAATGGCCATGTTTACACTGTCACAGCATCAAGGAAAATGATGCGATCAAGGTCAAACTTCGATCACGTGACCACAGTAGTACCAACTGTAAGCATGCATGTGCAGAAGGAAGTGTGACAAACCTAAAGATTTGTTATGGTGAAAGTGCAGATAATTTCTGACTTTCCTTCGTATATCAAGGCACACAGCAAGGTCTTCAACAGTTGGATTCTATGAAGGCAGAGTAAAGAAGTTACAAGATGTGAGAACTACATCAGATAGCTTCACGAAGTTTTTTTCTTTTCCTGGGAAAAAGTGAAATGCATTTCTAATCTTAAAACATCACATATTGGAATTGAATATCACACTGATTCATACTGGTTATGTGAAACTCACCTGGCATCTTCAGAGCATTCCAAACAATTACAGTATTGTCCACAGAGCAAGTTGCTAACCAGGCATCATGTGGTGACCAAGCCATATCAAGAACATCTCCATTATGACCCCTCAATGTAGTGGCACAGCGCCATGTTTCAACATTAACCTTACCACTACCAAACACTGTGTTACCACCTGCTGACAATAAAAACGGAACCAGAAGTATATTAAATTAAAGTGTTTTCCATGAATGGAATTATAAGAGAAAAATACACACAAATATAGTTTTTAATTAGACTTCAGAATTTAAAACTAATACATATAGCTCAGCTTTAATATTAATATTAATGGTATTAATTGTAATGGTGGTGGAAATGGAGGTATGGTTGGCTCATTAATATTCAGGCAATTTATTTAATTTCTTGAATCAAGTTTTTATATTTGCACTGAAGAGATTTGTTATATCAATTTTCTCTTTCAATCAAGTAAATTACATTTCTTTTTGGTATTATAATTTGTATGATTTGATTGATGTAGGTGATTGTATCTATGAGACTTATGTAATTTTGTATGAACATTGTAAAATGGACTATTTCCATATCCTGAGTTGTACCTATACATAGATACACGGAAAGTAAATGAATGAAAAAATGAATAAAAAAACACACAACAGAATGCATCCCATGATGACCGAATTTTCACTGCCACAAGAATGTCAAAACTTATACATCATAGAAACTACCATGAGACACACAACAAATAAAAGTAAAAGATTTACAATATACTTATCTTAATTGAAGAGCTAAGTTCCTCTCACTCATATAATTCTGAATAAAATTTCAGTGTTGACAAAATTCCAGAAACATTAGTTCTATTGGTCTCACCTGATGCATATTTACTTATTTTCCAAATCATAATCAACTTGTCATCTCCACCAGAAGCAAGGAACTTGCCTGAGAAGCTCCACCGTACACAATTCACACATGCTAAAGAGAGAGCACATTAAATCAATGCATAATATTCTACAGTGAAAGCACATTACTTAGCTGAACACTCCCTTCAGCAAAGTATTTATTGCTCAGAAAGATTCTGAATTGAAAGGCCCACTTGAAGAATTGCATTGAAAGATTACTGTCCTACTGTACTAAAGCGTTATCCAGTATAGTTACATGTAAGATTACTTTATATTTTGACACTGATATATTTCACTGACATAAATGCATCCAACAAGAACTGCCAAAATTAAGATAGACATGGAGAACACTTCTGAACATACTATACGATGTTTAATGCAAACTTCTATAAACATTATGGAAATATGTCAGCACATGAACATTTATTTCAGAGAAAACATTTTTAAACACTGCATATCAAAAAGCACAAATGATCTGTGAAATGATATGCTAGTTATACGAGTATGTAGGGCACTGTAAGTCATTTCACCTTTCGGTTCCCTTTACTTTCACTAATTTTCAGATCCATATGTTTTCTAATTTACTGTGTTCCATACAGCCTCTTCGACTGAGATAAAGCAAGCCTTCATTCTGGCCGCACCATAGCTCAAGCGGTTAGTTGCTGGCATCCCACTATGGCGGCCCAGGTTCGATCCCAGGTCTAGTCAAATGGGATTTGTGGTGGACAAAGTGGCGCTGGGGCAGGTTTTATCCAAGTACTTCGGTTTCCCCTGCCAATCTTCATTCCACCAATTGCTTCACAATCACCCTCACCTATCATCTGGTGCTGGTACAATAGGCCAGAAGTGGCTGCAGTACAAGGGACTTAGTCCCACCCCACCAGCAATTAAAAAAAGGCCTTCATTCTGGACCATAATGAACTGGAAATGCATTAGACAAGCACTTTTAACTACCTTTTCTAAAGTACTTGAGAAAGTTATGTACAATAGGTTAAACCATTATTTCCAGATTAATAATGTACTAGTCCCAGAACAATTTGACTTCATGAAAAGAATAACCACTAAAATTGCAGTCTTTAAGTTGACAGACAATGCATTAAAATTTATAAATAAAAAAATTCATGCTGGTGGAATATACTGTCATTTAGCAGAAACTTCTGACTGTGTAAATCATTAAATTTGCTAACTAAGTTACAATTTCTTGACGTTCAAGGAGCAGCAGCAAGTTGGTTCAGATCCTACCTGACAGAAAACAAAACATCAAAATAAAATTGTCTAATGCAACCCAAAGTACCTATTCAAACTGGGGAACAATAAAAAATGTAAGATTTGAGGCTTTCATGGCGGTGACTATGAAGAAAGCAGTC
>NW_019738883.1:893404-900083 GCF_002891405.2 Cryptotermes secundus
ACAATAAATACCCTATCAATATCCATAATATTCAACAATGACACTAGTGTAATAATTTCTAGGAAGAATTCAGATCATTTCTCTATACCAGTGGTTCTCAACCTTTGTCAGACCGCGGCCCAGTAAATTCTTTCTATAAGACAAGGGCCTGGTATAATTAATGCCAGGGCCCTGTACCAGGCCGAAGCCTGGAGTTGACAAACACTGCTCTATACTATCAAACAGAGTTCTCCCTCATATGAGTAAATGGTTTGCTGCTAACAAGTTAGCACTGACTCTAAACAGAATATAATAAAATTTATAACAAACAATTTGCCACAATATTCATTAAACAATGGACATGATGATAAAGACATATAAGAATCTGTAAACACAAAATTCATTTGTCTACAAACTGATAACCATTTAAACTGGATAAACCATATATATCAGTTGGTTCCAAATTTAACTGCAGCACGTTACAAAGTTAGATCTCTGTTACACATCAGCAACATTAACACACTCAAATCAATTCACTTTGCTTACTTCTACTCACTCATTAAGTACAGAATAATTTTCTGGGGTAATTCATCTGGCAGCAAAAAGGTATTTACATTACAAAAGACTGTTAGACTCATAGTGAGTGCCAAACCTTGAAATTCTTGTGGAGGTCTACTTAAGAGAATAAAGGTCCCACCTCTTCCATGTGAATACATATTTTCATTAATGAACTTCATTATGAATAACTAAGAACATTTTCAGACTATTTCAGCTGTACACATTGTTAACACAAGAAATAAGCACCACCTTCAGAGACCAACTGCTAATCTCACGTTTTCTGAAAAACGAACATTATATTCGCATAAAACTTTTGAACATGCAGCCATCTAGTCTCAAAAGTCTCACAAATGAAAATTCATAATTTAACACAGCACTACAACAATAATTAAATACACACACATTCTACTCCGTTCGTGAATTCCTACTGTCCAAAAATGATTCACACTCTTAAAGATCTGTGTAAATAACATACACTGACAATATTCATTTATATGCATGGATGAATATTTTAATGTCTTACAGTAACCTCTGTGTATTTTATATGAAAGCTTCAGTTGCACTGTACATATGATTTTGTGTATTTATGACTTATTCCACATCCTACTGTCATTTTTGGCTAATTTTGGAACCAAGTGACAAGACGTTATGTGACGTGGTATATTTGCTCAAAGCAAGAATGGTGTAGTCACAACAAGAAGCCATGATTAGGCAGCAGCCCATAAACAACAGAGGAATGGTTTTTCTGCACAGTCCATACCACTGGCTGCCCATGCAACAATGGAATACATCATGCCATCACTAAGCAATAATTGCACTGCAACAGAGGAATGGTGTTTTCTATGCAGTCCATGCCAGGGCTATATGATGAGTGCAGCTGGGTATCAAAGAGTCACTCCTGTGTGGAGGCAGGGTCAAATACCTCCACTGTAGCCCTGCAAGTCATAGGAGGAGACAAAAAGGGAAGTCTCGAATCTGAGACAGTAAAACATGGTCATAAGTCCCATGGGACTAAGACCTGAGAATGACTGCACTGACAAGGGCCAGCAGCAATTGCAAATGACAGACACGTCCTCTTGTCAGAGAGTGGGCCCCACATCAACAAACCCGCAACTGTCTGACAGTAACAAAAATCCAGTCGTTAAGGCCTACATGAGTGCTTTATTCCAAGACACACTGGCTGACTGTCAGTTTCCACATAAGACTTGACTTGACATGAAGAGTCAGTCAGTCAGATAACTGCTGGGGTTCAGTTGTTGTGAGCTGTTGCTGTGAGAAGCTGGTAGCTCAGGTCAGTGGCAGTTCAGGAACCCAGAGGAGGGAGAATGCCCAATAACAATAACAAGATGCCAATAACAAGCAACAGCTAGTGAAGACTGTTAACAGTCTGAGAAGACCTAGCGTGTCCTATAGCGATGTGCGTAGAACAGTGACAGCATAATCCTGACTTGTAGTTGTGGGTGACAGAGTTCAATAAACCTGATTACCTGATCCAAACCCCATCTATAATAACTAAAATCATTACATTAATATGTGCATGTGTGTGTGCGTGCGTGTTAGCCACAGACAGTACGTCAGCTACCTGTTGACTTCAATAAAGTCTGTGATTCAGAATAAAAAGTACTGTAAAAGTTCTAGTTCAATTCGGTAAAACCGTGAAACTAGTTTGGCTAACTGAACTGTGTTTCAACAAATCAAAAAAGAAACTCTGTGGCTTTAGTCCGCAAGTGAACTATACCAACCAAGTGACCGCCACTTATCGGCGAAGTTAGTGACCGCCTCTGTGGTTTAGTGGTCAGAGTTCCTGCCTACAGATCCAGAGGTTTGGGTTCGATTCCCAGCACTACAAGATTTTCTGAGAAGTACTGGGTCTGGAACGGGGTCCACTCAATCTCGTGAGGATAATTGAGGAGATATTTCAAGGAAATAGCAGCTCCATTTTAGAAAACCGAAATTAATGACCATGGAGATTTGTTGCGCTGACCACGTGACACCCTTTAACCGCTAAAGTTGGTGAAGTTGGTTTAAACAAAATATATAGAAGAATATGCATTACATGGACAGATAAGTACTGTACCATTAAGAAAAACTCATTATCATTATTGGGTGCTGGGAGAAAAGTTGGTCTAGTGGTGAACACAGAGAAAAAAAAAAGTATATATTTACATCTCATAACCAGAATGTTGAAGTAGATTCTAAAGGGTTCTGACAATGGTGGAAAAGTCCAAAAATCCAGTAATTCAGAACGTTGAAGTAAATATCATAATATAAATACACAGCTAGTAAATCATCTGAAGATGTGGCAAAGCTCAAATACCTGGAAATGACAGCAACAAATCAAAATTACATTCATGAGGAAATTCAAAGATTAAATTCAAGGAATGTTTCCTATCATTGCCATTCAATTCAGAAAATTTTGCCTCCCTAACTCCCATGTAAAAATGTCACGACTAAAATATACAAGACTATAATTTGATCTGTTGTTTTGTATGCAAGCAAAACTAAGTCCTTCTCATTAAAAAACGAATATGGATTGAGTGCATCTGCTGGGTGCTGGGGAGATTAAGTGTATCTAAGAAAGAGGAGGAAGTAACACGTGGCTGAAGAAAACTGTATGGGGAATTTTACATTTGTACTTTTCTGTCAAATTATTAAAATGATCAACTCAAGAAGGGTGAGATAAGCATGCACGTAGTGTGCATGGGAAAGAAGAAAGATGCACCAATATTTTAATCAGAAAATCTTAAGGGATGATACCACATGAGAGACGTACATGGAAGAGAAATTTTAAAATGATTGTAAAGAAATGTGTTGAAGATTTAAGGTTTTCACAAAAGTGACTAGGAGGAATGCCGTCTTCTGAGATGTGGTGCCATGTAGAGCTTGTGTGAACTGACATTTTGGAGGAACGTATTGGAACAATCTTCAGGGCAGAAAAATCTGCAAGCAAGGAACCACTTTGAGCAGGCGGTTGCAGTCTGTGATACATTCTTCTAAAACATCAGTTCACACAAGATCTATGTGGCGCCACATCCCAGAAGATGGCATTCTTCTTAAAAAAATATGGTTTGGGAATGAAGATTGGATACGTCTGGCTAATTTTCTTTTGAAGGTTATTTGATGACACTTTTGGTATTGAGACTATACAGAAATGGATTTTACTCATGAAAGCTTCAAGATGTGGGTGCTCTTGTGAACATGATACTGAACCTACTGGTTCCACAGAAGCTGGGCAATTTATTAACTAGGTGAATAACTGTTAGCTTCCTGACAATAACTGTTCCAGAGATTTAGGTAAATTGCAAGACTAGAGAGAATGATGAGGAAAAAGGTGTAAACATCAGCACAATTATACTAGATAATTTCTTTACTAAAGTAATCACCGAAACAGCCACAGCACTTAACATTACGATAATGTCTCCAATACTTAGGCAAAAGCAAAATTCCCCAGGGACAGATCTCATCCACATTTTCCTCAAGCTGTTATGCTCCCCCTCAGTGTTTGTCAACATATTTCCTGCCACATGTTTAGTCATTCTGTTTACATAAATGCTGATAGTGAAAATATCAGAATTTCCAATAGCAACAAGTGCTTTTGACTTAGTAACAAGTCAGATTTGGGGTGGCATGCAACACAACAGTAAGCAGACAGGTGAAAACCTCATGTGCCATCAATCCATCTGTAGGGCTTCCAAATCTGATCTTAGTACAGTAACAGTGACTATATAATGGTTTTCTCAAAACTCCGTGACTACATTATCAGTATGTCATTAGTCAAAGGAATGACTGCAACATGAAACATCTATACTTACTCATTTACAAATCATTATCAGTGTTGTGAATAAAGACAACAGACTATGGAAAGTGCTTAGATGTACATGTAAGTGTAAAAGATCCATGATGGGTCTGTTCACATAGGCCTGCCCTCTGTTCTGACAGACCACAAAACTGTTTTGACGTCATTACAGGAACACACACCATCATCTTCACTTTTAGCCCCAGCGTACCTACCTAAGTGATTGTCCATCTGACACAGCATTTTTGGAACGTTTTCATCATTCTCTATCTTTTCACTAACAACTGGAGCCATGTTCCATATAACAATTCTCCCAGAGTCTTCCCCTGTGACAAATAATAATGCCCTGTAAGCCATTACATTTGCTATTCAAGTCAAATCGTGTATTTCATGTGATGTTTAAAGAATGAAGGAGATCCAATTTGTCATACATTTTATAATAAAACTATTATAACCTCACCCTGACCACCAGTTGCAAATCTTGAGCCATCAGGGTGAATATCAATGGAGAATATGGGTAGGTCTGAAAGTAAACAAACGGCATGTCCATATGTCAAAAAATAAAACATAGTACATTCTGCAAAGAAAAAGCAGCATGAAGCTCAAATAGGTTAGGGCATCCCTGCACAATTAGTTACTTAACATCCTTTAGTATTAGTAAATTACCATCGTGAGAAACCCAATTTGGTTTCAATAATTTCATGACTGTGAAAGCGTAAAAGTTTACTATTTCACAATTACAAAGAGCCTTTGAAGTTTGTAAGCAATGCTGGTCGTAACTGCACACAGAGCCGCCATCACTTCGCCATTTTCAGTACTATCCGTGAATCAATATGATCCATACCAATATTTCAATCCATTCAATTTCCTGTAAGCAGAAAACGGTTTATTAGATATACGTTCGAAATCACTGTCGTTCTTAGCCATCTTAGTATTTCCTACATTTGCAAAGCATGATATGTGCCTAAAACTTCGTGCGTGCATTCATTTTTTATATACAAGGGATGGCCAAAAATATGGAAACACCACGTGCAATGCATGCCTGAATTTACGTGTTTATTTTAGCGACGTTTGTAGGTGACCTAGGTGACGCTGCCGTATCTGCCCAATACCCGCCAATACCTCTACCTGTGTTGAGAATCGTGGACTCGGCGCGACGCGATAACGCATGCGTTGCTAAAGACGTTACCCCGGAAACGTTACAGTGACAGCTCAGGTACCGTTGCTTAGTAACGGCTAGTAAACGGTCGTTGCTATGTAAGGACTCCAACAACAACTCCAAGGCAATTATGGCAAACTATAGACCAATATCATTGCTAATAGGTTTTCTAAGATTTTTGAAAGAGTGGTGTACAATAGAATAAAGACACACATACATGCAAACAATTTAATGTCTTTTGCACAGTTTGGATTTGGAGAAAACAGTAACACAGGAATGGCAATATATACATTAACTAATCATATTTTAGAAACGTTGGAAAGACGCAGTCATTCATTGAGAATTGTTTGTGATTTGACAAAAACATT
Organism: Cryptotermes secundus; assembly: GCF_002891405.2. Taxonomy (NCBI): domain Eukaryota; kingdom Metazoa; phylum Arthropoda; class Insecta; order Blattodea; family Kalotermitidae; genus Cryptotermes; species Cryptotermes secundus. Next base: position 899,265 of record NW_019738883.1, read on the forward strand.
TGACTGTGTGTCATGATATTCTTTTGAGTAAATTAGCAACATACGGCATTGGTGGTAAAATAAAAATATGGTTGAAGTCCTATCTGGAAAATAGAAGACAAAAGTTGAACTCTATAATAATGAAAATGGAAAATGCTGTTCAGACTGGGGAACTGTCAAATATGGAGCGCCACAGGGCTCGATTTTGTGTCCTTTGTTGTTCCTTTTATATATTAATGACCTGCCGTCAGCATGAAGTACTGACAACAAGTCATTGTTGTATGCCGTGGATACAAGTATATTAGTATCAGGTATTAATATCGATGAAATTCAAGAAAGGTCTAAACTTACGTTAAATTCCTTAAGTCACTGGTATCAATACAATGGCTTATCCCTAACCTTGAGTAAAACTAAACTGTTAAAATTATAAACAACCAATCGTGACAATATGCCTGTACATTTAAAGTTTAACGATGTATTATTACAAGAGGAAATTCATATTAAATTTTTGGGCATTGAAATTGATAAGTTCTTGAATTGGAAAACACAGGTTGAATCATTGTTACCCAGTTTGGGAAAGGCATGTTATGCAATATGGATTATGAAAACATATAGTAATATTACAACACATAAAATGACATATCATGCATACTTACATTCAGTCATGAGATATGGAATAGTTTTTTGGGGCAATTCGTCAGAGGCCAAGAAGATTTTTCTCTTACAAAAGAAGACTATCAGAATAAAAATGGGGATGAAACATACAGAGACATGTAGGCCAGCATTTAAAAATTAAACATATTGTCGCGTATCGGGCTTATATCGCGACAAATAAGTTCA
>NW_019738884.1:0-41601 GCF_002891405.2 Cryptotermes secundus
TAGTGGTCCAAATGAAATATCGAAGTGTGTGGTTTGTGAACTTTATCATTAAATGATGAAAAGTTCGACTGTTATTGGCATTATAAGCAACAGCATAAAAAAGAAACACGAAGAAAACAAAAACTGATGCGAAGAACAGAGTTACAAAAAATTATACAGAAATATAAACCACCCGTAGACAAAAAAGCATAATTTCAGCCACGATTGCAGCCATCGTGCGATATTTCACTCTTACAGGCACAGGAAACGTGTCTTCTGATGGTGAGGAACGTCATTAAGCAAGCCCATTTTAAAAGGTAGGATAAAGCTGTCCCTGTGCCTAACTAATCAAGCACTACGCCATGAAGACGTATGGGGGATTAGATGTATAGATCCACGTGTACTTGACCTCGGCACTAGTTTGGGGTAAGTGGTCAGCTTCACGACCCGGTAGCTTTACCCCCAGGGAAAGCCCCCCGGTACCCACTGGACAGGAGCATGAGTGGGTCCCAAGTCCGGTCCAGACGACGTGGAGAGGAGAAAATCTTGCCCCTACTCGAACTACGACCCCTCGGGTTTCGAGCCTGTAGCCAATTGCTACCCAGACTGCGCTATCCAGGCAGAGTTTAGGAACCGTCACAGAGGCTTAAACGACAAATCTAATAAGAAATGATGCTTAGCGCCATTGATTTACTACTACTGCTACTCCTACCATCACTACTACCACACAAGTGTTAATATAATACTATAAATGACAATCTAAAAAANTTATACAGAATCTGCAAAAAATATATGCTCAATGAATGAATTAAGCCCAGTGGCGTACTAAATTAAAATTAAATTTGTTTAGTGGGGGGTGGAGTTCAACTGGGTCCACTCGGCACAGCGGCCATTGATTGGCCTACTGTAGCCTACCCCGGGTGATTATAATGATGGAGAAGTTGGTGGAATGAGAATTTGCAGGGGAAACCGAAGTACTCGGAGAAAACCCGCCCCAGCGCCACTTTGTCCACCACAAATCCCACATGACCAGACCCGGGATCGAACCCGGACCGCCGCGGTGGGAAGCCAGCGACTAACCGTTTGAGCTCTGGCACGGCCCTCCCAGTAGCGTAACTCATACCCGTTTCTCTTTCTGTTCCCTTAGGTATCATTTTAATTCTTGTATTGGGGTTTTACTCAGGTCTGTCTGGTAGAGTTAGGGCGGCGTATCTTTTCAGTCTATGCGTAGCTTCGTTACTGTCTAGTAGTTTCACTGCTAGTGCATTAGTGTGGTGTTCTAATTTTCTTAAGTATTTGGTATTCCACTTTCTTTATTTCACAGAACACTGTGTTCATTTGTAGATCTTCATGGATCGTGTGGTTGTTTATGCACCAAGGTGCGTTCAGAATGAATCGGAGAGTCTTGGATTGAAAGCGCTGGAGACACAGATGTACATCTAGTTCAGTCAAAATTCAACCAAAACATAAGAGACAGCGATTGAGTGATTTGGTCCTGAGGGTACAATATTGTGAGATGTTGCGCAAAGGAGAACCCCTCCCTACCCAGCAGCAACGTGGCAACTCAGGCCACAGTGACGTGGCTGATGAGTCAGCGCTCCCCTCCCCCCGCCGCAAGGTAACGTAACGTGCAACGCGCGGTGACGTAAGACGGCGTGAGGTAACACCGTGGCTACGTAACAGGCCTATTGTAAGTGTTCATTTGTAGATCTTCATGGATCCTGTGGCTGTTTATGCTCGAAGGTGTGTTCAGAATGAATCGGAGAGTCTTGGATTGAAAGCACTGGAGAATTTCGATGTTGGAATTGGAAGATGCACCCCACAGCTGAGTTCCATAGGTCCATACGAGTTTAAGTACTGATTTGTACAGGAGGAGTTTGCTTTCTATTGATAGTGTTGATCTTCTTCTGAGTAGCCAGTGCATTTGTTTCGCTTTTAGTTTGAGCTGTTTTCTTTTGGATTTGGTGTGCTTTGCTCATGTCAGTCTTCTATCGAGATGCTTACCCAGGTATTTCACTTCAGTTTTCTTGGCAAGACCAAAATTGCCCATTTGCACTGTCGGACAGATCTGGTTGCGTACGGTGAATGTAATATGCCTGGATTTGCTTTGATTTCTTCTGTAACAACAGCTACATTTACACCAAGATACTAACTTTTACTTAAAAAAAACATTAAATAAGCGTTACTGCTGTCTACAAGAAAAGCTGTTGGCTGTCTATAAATGCAAACTTCGTCAGAAGTACCTAACCTTTCTCTTACTTGTCAACAGATCATAATAATGACCAATGCCTAATTCACTAGTAACCTACACAGATGTACATCTACTTCAGTCAAAATTCAACCAAGACATAAGACACAGCGATTGAGTGATTTGGTCCTGAGGGTACAATATTGTGACATGTTGCGCAACGGAGAACCCCTCCCTACCCAGCAGCAACGTGGCAACTCAGGCCACAGTGACGTGGCGGATGAGTCAGCGCTCCCCTTCCTCCCCCCGGAACGGTAACGTAACGCGCAATGCGCGGTGACGTAAGACGGCGTGAGGTAACAGCGTTGCTAGGTTATACGCAAACACGGTGACGCGGCACCGCTTCCTACTGTGACGTGGCACGCAACAGGCAAGCACTGCGGCTATATAAGGGAACTGCACAGCAGCTACGAGTTAGTTGTAATGTGACAGCCGCCGAGTTAAGTAGTAGTCGAGCGAGTGTGTTATCAACAGTTCTCAAGGCAGCTACCTACGAGTTAGTTCTGAGAGAGTTCCGAGTTAGCCAGCAACCAGTCAGTTGCATTCTGGCATTTGGAGTGTAGTATTTGTGATACTGCAGATAGCAGTAATTGTGAATCTGTAATTTGGGTGATTGTAAGTGCGAATGTGAAATAAAATTCGCTATATCAAATACGGCGTGAAGTTATATGTCGCGTTATACTCCCAATACCTGTCAATATTTTGAACTGTGTTCATTTTTATGTCTTTTGCTTTTTTCGTTATTGGGTATGTATATAATCGATTTATTAAATAATTTATGCCTCATCTTTTGTGTTCATGTCGGTGGCATGAACTGTTTGGTATTATAATGTCAGTTTGCATGGGTTTTCGATATATTGCAAATTCAAGGTTTTTGTCATTTCTATGTATTACTAGATCTAGGAAACTGATAGACTGATACCCTTTCTCCATGGTAAAATTTATAGTTGGTTGTGCTTTGTTGAACTCATTAAGTGTGTGATCAATATTTGTTTTATTTTGATCATATGTTATCAATATGTCATCAATGTATCTAAAATATGCAATTATTTGGTGCTTTATTAGGATGGAATATATTTGTGTGTGCTCCATATGTTGTATGTATGTTTCTGCCAATATTGGTAATGTTGGTGCTCCCATTGCTAGTCTCTCTGTTTGCAATATTCTTGGTCTAATTGGAAATAATTTTGTTCAATTACTGTACTTAACATTATCATGATTTCTTTTTGTATATTCGTTTCAGTTCCTAGATCTTCTAGTGTTTTATTTATTATGTATTTAATACCCATTTTCGATATGTTTGCATACATATTCTCTATATCAAATGAACAAAACATTATACCCCCCCATCTCTCCCCACTCCTCACAACCAGTACATATAAATACAGGAACAATTACACCGCATCGGAACTAGTAAAGACAACACCACACGTTGAAGGGGAAACGAAAACCAGGTGCAAGTGAGTACAAAAAGTAACAAACACAACATAATAATAATACTAATGATAATGACAAATAGAAAACAACAGTAATATAGGAATTTATAAATTACAGATAACTAACTTGACGAACAAGCTGCCGGGGAAAACATTTTAATATATTTTACGGAAGTAACGACACCTTGAGTGAAGTGAAATAACAAATTACAAAAGAATTTTATCTCGTTTAATTAAAGGAGGACTGCAACGTGTAGTTTTTAAAATGAATTGGAACAGCGAAACAGTGTAGCAGTTTTAACAAGGTCTTGATTGAGCATCTGTAATAAAACACCTGAAGATGGCCCTTTGAGACCAAAACATGTAGTGTTAAGTGTTAAAGAATATATTGAAGTGTAAAACAAGTGTTGCATTTTAGACGGATATAGACAAATGGACGCTAATGTGAACAATTGCAACGGGATGCTGAATTATAGAATCAGAATCAATGAATAGAATCAATGTTATGATTTATTTTCAAAATGAAATTAAAAAGTAACAAAAACTAAATTTAAAATTAATTATAAACACGTTTGACCTAATTTGTTTAGTTGTTCGTGTTTTAGCTAGTAAGAAAATTATTGTTTTATAATCTCCTAATATTATGAGGGGAAGGATAGAAAAAGGAATTGTATCTGTAGATATTCTCTGCATGTGGCTTTGAATAGGAGCATCAAAATGTAGCAATTCTCTTTGTCCTTTAGTTTAACAAAAATGTGAAGCTCTACCCATTTGTAATATGCATACTTTCTAATTGTGTTTGTTTGAAATCTCCATAGCCTTTGGTCTTGATCATTTAATACAGATAATACCATGCTTGTAATGAAGGAACAAAATAATTTTGTTTTTTAATGTACATATTTGTTAGTTTACGACTGACTGTGTGAATATGATGTGTCATTCTCAAGCCAGTTCCATAGAAATGTGTAGTTTTCGTATATGCAGGTGCTAGCAGAACTGTGATACACGAAGAATTAATGTGTACATTGACTGTTTTAATAAAAGGAAAGGAAGAAAGGGAGTAAAGGATGACAATACAAAAGAAATGTTTCTGTTTTGAATACTGACTCTCCTTCTCACTTCTCATATTGAACATTTGTTTCCATAAGGAAGAGAATATCTTGATGAACTGTATAACTTTTAAAGAGACAAGATTTAGGGAGGTAATTCTAATTTTCGAATCTCATAGCAGTAATTGTTACGCTTATGCTCTAGCGGGTTTGTTGCACGATATATTTAGATAATAACATTTTGGAAGAACATTGTGTCTCAGTCTTCAGTTCGAATATACCCTGGTGATGGAGGCAGTAATTTCATCCCTTGGTACCTATCTGTAAAAGTATTTGGTGTTACATAAAAAAGATTGCAATATTACATAATTTATTATATTAATGTGCAGTATTCAGAACTGGTTATTAGTGCAAACATTACGCCACTAGGGACATTAAAATGTGTAACACTTGCTTGTAAAAAAATAAAAAGTGCACTGCCCGGGAATCGAACCCGGGTCGCAAGAATGGGAATCTTGCATGATACCACTACACCAGCAGTGCCACGAAATTATGTGGTTCATTAATATTTCTGATTAACTCTTATTTAATTGCTCTAACGTTATCGTGGGTGATTTGTTATGTAGATAGTTTATATGATTGTGTTATTATTCCATATTAACAATCATATATATCTCGTAAGCCTTTTTGAATACAATATTCAGGCTTTTTTATTTTATATTCCAACTGAACCAAGACTAGCCGGTAGCCACTGTGTGTGTGTATATAGCTCCACCCACAATGCAGTGTAAATGACGGGATCGGACGGGATGGACCGAATTGAACCGAATGGAGTATATAACCGCACGCAGTTTGTGGCGAGACCCCGCAGAAAAATGTATACTGTGTCGAAAGGACCGAGTAAAATCGTTGCTAAAACGAGAAGAGGTACGTTAAGAACGTTTTTGTGTAAATCTTTTGAAGTAAGTTTATATTTCTTGTACGAGTAATTATTTTCTGGTTGTAATGACATTTCAATAAAATGTTCAGGGATCGCACACACGCAGAATCTAGAAAGGTTGGAAACTTTCCGTGATCAACTTACAAAAAAAACTCTTGAACCAGAACCGGGACAGGTTACGAAGTAAGTGGATATATAAGTAACGGACCTTTTAACTTGCAATATGTGCATGTAAGCATGTGTGGTACAGTGTTGTGTTAACCACTGATTTAACAATGCAGTTAGTGTAATTAAGAATGTTATGTAAGGACCATAGAATTGATTATAAACCTTGGTCCTGGTACAAAATTGCGAAGTCATGCGGTTTCAAGAAAGAAAATCAAAGATACTTTTATCAAATAATATTTTCTTCTTTCCTATAGTGTGCCAAAGCCAGTATTTCATATTGTAAATGGTAAGAAATCGAGTAGTCTGAGAGCCCAGCAGAAGGTAATCACCCCCCAGCACGCGGAACTTATCAACTTCATTTATGAATGTGAGTTAAATATGTTCATGTTACATGTAAACTCAGAAATATGAATGAATATTTTACCAATTTCTAGCCCCCTCCGAACGTTTCTGTGTGAAATACTCAGGTTTCTCCTGGTGAATATTGGTAAGCAAGTATCGTGGGAGAAAGTGCGGCATATGGTTTTGTGTCCTCTAACATATTCAACAAGGAGTGCCATGGGATCAAAACATGTTGAATGTAGCATGATTGGGATTCTGAATGACACTGCATTTTGACCAGAGTTTCAAAAGATTGAATGTAATGTAAATGATACAGTGACCTTCACACAGTTTGAAACTTTTGCAGAGAACCTGTGCCTCACTATTTACAATTTACCAGTTGTAGTGCAGTAGCTGTTTTCTGCATAACCAGTACTCTGTTACAAATTACTCAGTGGCAGACTATGAAATACAAAAGATGGGCTAATGAAAAGATTCCATGCTGTTAAAAAGTGTAATTATTAATATCATCAGAATCCATTCACTAGTTTGAGGCATGAAACACTTGTATAGATGGATGTGACATCACTATTACACATTCATATTATGCATTTTGTTTAGAAGTAACTACTTGCATGAAATGGAAATATGCCAGGAAGTGATGAATGTTTGACATGCTGTTAGGAGGGGGTTTTACTGTGTCAGAAAGCACAAAGTGTTGCAGTGAAGTGGTAAGCCCAGGTTGGTTCCTGGAAGCCTTCTGTGTCGAAAAGTGAACCGTAAATGGAAATAATTTAGCATTGGTAGAAGTTGGTTGAAGCATTAGAAATGTAATCCCTAATTGAAGGACACTCACCGAAGATCGTACTCTACTTTTTGCAATAATGAAACCTTTGAACAAGTTATATATAGGATACTTCTAATAAGTAATTGTCATTTTAGTATGTTTTATGTTATATTTCATTTGTCTCTATCAGTTCTCTTTGTGGGTACACGGTAGCATAGTTGGTTGAGGCACTGTGCTACAAGCCGGAAAGTTGTGGGATTGAATCCTGATGAGGTGGATTTTTTCAATTTACCTAATCCTTCCAGCCGCACTATGGCCCTTGAGTCGACTCAGCCTCTTAACAGAAATGAGTACCAGGAATCTTCCTGGGGGAAAGGGTGGCCAGTGCATAAGGCTGACAATGTCACTGCCATCTCTGAGCCAATTGTCTAGAAAATGTGGGAGCCTCAACATCTCACAGTGCTATGGTCCTCCACAGTTTTTTACAGGGATAGCTTTACCTTTACTTTTTACTTTTATCAGTTCTATTTTATTTTTGTGCTTGCCTCAGTTTGTTCTTTGAGTAGTTGTTATTCACCCAGTCTTGATTCATCGGATCCCACATTTTCTCATTATCTTCACTGTAAATTCAGAGTATACAAACTAAAAAGCAGTGACACATTGAGATGGAACATTGATGCATGCGATTAAGACTAGAGACCGGAAGTGAGGTTGTAGATTAGATTGACTGGCTCTGTTTACATAACATGCTGCATCACCACACTCTATCAATAGATTTAGCAATATTCACCAGTGCCCTTTGAGCCTGACTTTCACAAAGATCTTCCTGGGGGGTAAAGGGCGTCCAGCGAGTAAGGCTGACAAACTTACTGCCCTCTGTGAGCCGATTGTCTAGATAATGTGGGATCCTCACCATCTCACAATCCTATGTGCCTTTACGGCCTGTTACAGGGATAGCTTTACCTTACCTTTACCTCTCAGGAGCTGATGTTATGCATGCCCAAACATCATGTTACTATATGCATTGTAGCTTATCATTTAGTTAGCTACAGCCTATTTCTTGTTTATTTAGCTGCCATCTGGAAACTGGACCTGTGTTATTATACATTTAATTGAAAGTATGAAACCATAGTCTACTTGTCAAATAAAGGTGAATTTGTCCCCGTGCTTAACTAATTAAGCCCCATGCCAAGAAGATGTATGGGGGAGTGGCTGTATAGATCCACATTTTCTTGACCTCAGCATTAGCTGGAAGTGAGTGGTCAGCTTCACTACCCACCCGCTTTACCTCCCAGGAAATAGTCCGTGGTACCCATTGGATAGGAGGTTGGATGGACCCTAGAGCCAGTCTGGATGACATGGGAAGGAGAAAATTCTTGACCCTATCGGGACTCAAACTCCAACCCCTTAGTCGTCCAGCCCAGGGGCAGTCTCTATACTGATTACACTATCTTAGATACAATGATTAATTTGTTAGTATTCCTGCCCTTGCTTTTTAAGACAAACTGTTTGTAATTTAATGTTATTGTATTTTTATTCATAAGTTAGGCATCCTGTTGTGTGTATTACTAATATATAATAAATAGAATGTCCATCAATCGCAACTTTGTTTTCACTGTTTATGTTTATTGAAATGTTATCATGCCACATGCTTCAGTCTTTTGACCATCATCAGGTGTTCCAAAATAAAAAATTGTTTCATTTATCGTTACTAAACTGCTTGCTCATTGGATACATTGCTGTTGGTCCTGTCATGTAAGTACAAACAATACATATGTATATATACACACACACACACAAGTACTCAGTGTTTTATATATATAAATATAATTAAAATATTTGTCAAGTGGTGAAAGTTGTGATTGACGGATATACTGTGTATTAATGTAATTCTGTGTTTGTCCACAGTTGAAGGAAGCATCTACCTTTGCCTATTTTATTGATGAGTTCACTTTTTTCTAGCTTGGGATGAAGTTTGTAAGGAATTCGAACAAGAGCCATCAGAGAACAGTCAAAGTAAGTATAATCATGTGAAACTTAGGTTTCCACAGCACTGACTATGAAAAGTATTAGTATTAGTATTAGTATTAGTATTTATTCAGTATTCCAGACACAGGTAAGATGGATACAAAACTTGTCCTCACTTAGTACATACAAACCAATTTCAAAAGTTGTTTACATGGAACATTACAACAATATAAAATATAAATAGTTAATACCTTAGATTGCATAAATAAAAAGTCAGAAACATGTCATTTAAGAACTGTCATATTAAATAAGAAATCCACAATAAACAAATAATAAATAGTAAAAAATCCTTCAGATTTCTGAAAATAAGATTAATTGGCAATGCACAGGTAGAACTCATAATTATAACAAAACAGGCATTATAAAATGAATTTACAATGAACAAAAAATCATAAATTACAAATATAATACACAAGTGAGCCATAAAATTTACATTCAGATATGTTTATTATAACTCCCCTCATTATTGATCAAAGTACTCTTCTAATGAGTAGAATGAATTCGTGTATAAAAATTTTTTTAAAGTGGTTTTGAATTTAACTATGTTACCATTTACATTCTTAATATGAAAGGGTAATTGGTTAAAGATGCCAGTCACGGTAGCCGAGCGGTCTAAGGCATGCACTGTCTTCGCTCGCTCGGAAACCGGGATTGTGGGTTCGAATCCTACTCAGGGCATGGATGTTTAGTGTCATGTGCGTTTTTCTGTGTTTATGGACAGGTAGAGGCCTTGCGACGAGCTGATCACCCGCCCAAGGAGTCCTACCGAATGTTTAAGATCTAGTAAACTGAAGTGAAATGGAGAGTTTCATGGAGGTAGACCTAGGCCCAAATTGGGGCTGTAGCGCCACAGGGAAAAAATTGTTTAAAGATATTTATCCCCAAATAATGATCTCCTTTTTGATAAATGGATAAGTTTGCCTGTGGAATATATGAATTATTACTTTTTCTAGTTTCTAGGTTGTGACTTTTAGTGCTTGTTATAAAAAGGTCTTTATTTTGAACTACAAACATCAATAAGGACAAAAAATATTGAGATGTCAAAGGCAAAATATGTAGATTCTGAAATAAGTCTCTACACAAAACCCTATTCCCACATCCTTCCATAATTCTAATAGCTTTTTTCTGTAAATGAAAAATTGTGGCGCTATATGGGGAATTACCCCAAAATATGTTTCCGTAGCTCATCACCGAGTGAAAGAAAGCATAATAAATTATTTTTAATGATGAGGTAGACATGTATGTTTTGGTGCTTCTAATTATATAACAAGCCTTGCTCAATTTTTTTGCAAGTGCTTCAGTATGATTATCCCAAGACAAAGTTTCATTCATTATCATCCCTAGGAATTTTGTACAGGAAGTACTGGTTACAAAATTATTATTATAACATATTTAAATTGGCAGATATATTTTTCTTCATTAAAAGTGAATATAATGTGTCTTGTTAAAGCTTCAAAAATGCTATGAATGTTGTTATTTAAATCTGTTAGATTAGGCTGAGCAAATAAAATACTAGCATCATCCGCAAAAAGTACAGGTACAGAAGTTTTGTTTATTAGTTTAGGTAAGTCGTTCATATAAATAAGAAAGAGTAGAGGTCCCAGAACACTCTCCTGTGGGACTCTATGATTAATTTTGTTCCAACTTGAAACTTTATTGTCACTGTTATTATTAATCAAAGTTCTTAGATATCTATTATCCAGGTAATATTGATACAATGCAAGATGCCTGCCATTAATTCCATAAAATTTCAATTTAGATAATAAAATCCATGATCAACACAATCAAATGCTTTCTCCAAGTCACAGAAGATCCCTCCCACTAATAATTTGCTGTTCATAGAATTTAAAATCTCAGTTGTTACTTTATAGATTGTGTCATCTCTCTTCAATCTTGTTATGAAGCCATATTGTTCCTTACTTAGTATGTTATATTTAGTAAGATATATTAGAATCCTTGTCTGCATAGCTATTTCAGATATCTTAGAGAATGATGTTAAAGAGTGATACAGGTCTATAATTAAGACATATCACATCTGTCACCATTCTTATGTAGTGGTTTTATGATTTCATATTTTAATCTATCCGGGAACACACCCTGAAATAGCATTTTATTTCATATATATAATTTAGTGGAGAACATATGAAAGGGGTACTTAGTTTCAAAATTTTTGTAGATATTTCATCATAACCCTACGAGTTTTTTGTTTTAAAAGATTTTACAATTTGTTCAATTTCTTTTATTGTAGTATATTTACATTCAATATTAGGGAAAGGGTTGTCAAACGCTTGATTGATGAAATGAATATGATTGTCCACATCATTATTATTAATGTGCCTATGAGTATTTCTAATTTGTCTTCTAATTTTTCCAGTGATAGTGACGAAATACTCATTAAAAGTTTCAGAAATAGATTGTTGATCAATGATTTTCTTACCTTCTATGTTTAAAGCTTGTATATCTAATGTTATATTTTAGCGTCCTGTTGCACTGATTTAAGTCCATGATTTATTTTATCCGTCTTCTAGTGCATACATTCATCTATCCCCTCTTCTCACTCGCACTAAATGTTTCGGCACAAAANGTATATCATTTCTATTTTTATTTCTTCAAGATTCAGTGTTAATAATATTCCATGTAGTTTTGATTTTATTATGGGAATTTAGAATTAATTTGTCATATTCCATTTGTTTTGCTCCTTTTATAACCATCTTCAGTAATTTAGAATACTTTTTGTAATGGGCAGTAGCGATGGGATTATTATTATTATTCTGTAATTGTGTCTATAAATCTCTTTTATGTTTACAAGAAATTATTATTCGTGGTGTGATCCAAGACTTTAGATTAGTTTAGTACCGTCTTTTGGGATGTGATGTCATGTACGCTGGTAAAAATGTACTGCCATCTTTAGGGTCAGAGCAGGCAAAGCAGGTATCTTGTTGCTTCCTCATTGGGTTAGCTTAAACTTTGAACCTGAAGATCCAGGTAGTATGGTCCTCTGAAATGTAGGTAAACATACCAGACTACACAGTGTCACATTCCAAAAGACAATATTTTTTTTAAAAACATTAAGTTTACACTATGGATACCCTGATTATTATGTCCTTGATTTCTATGTTTTCTTACATGTACACAGTTTTCTTTATTAGGAATAACCTCTTTTCGCATGCTGCATTCAGTCATGTATGTGGTTTGTACATATCATGGAACTGGGCATACTTTTGCCTTAAGCGGTGATACTTTTTATTTGTATTCAGCAGGCAACTGGTTCAAATCAGAATTGCATTTTTCACGACTATACAGGAACATTTTATGGCCTGCTGTGAGTGTAAAATTGTTAAAGTTAAAGCTATCACTGTGCTTAACTAATTAAGTAAGGACATATGGGGAAGTGAATATATTGATCCACTTTTCTTGATTTTGGCACTGGTTGGAGGTTAGTGATCAGCTTCACATCCTGGCTGCTTTACCCCCAGGGAAAGAGCTCCTGGTACCCATTGGATAGGAGGCTGGGTGGGCCCCAGAGCCCAATTTGGATGGCATGGAAAAGTGAAAATGTTTGACCCCACTGGGACTCAAACTCTGACCCCTCATTCAGCCAGTCGCTATTCCAGCTCTTCTACTTTGAGTGTGGGGAAGGTATTCGGGTTCCTGCTTTCACCATGCAGTATGATAGAGACTGCAGCAATGCGCAGAACTACCTTTTGCTGACCAGCAACGATGGTGGGCCACAGAAATTTATATATTATTTAAGGGGGTCATGGTAACATGAAGTTTGAGAACCCTTGGCCTCATGAATAAATTTGCATGCATGCTAATTAACCTGTAGTTCAGTAGGAAGGACTGCAAGACCAGTGACTTCAAATTGCACTGTAAGCAAGTTAGAACGATGTAAATAATCTTTAACCCAGGTAGTACAAAGTGACAGGTTTTGTCTCTTGGCGAGCATGACCTTTATCAGTTTGCTTTACATTTGCATTTCACCTCATTTTTCTTCTTCATTTGTAATGTTAATGACAGGAAAACAGTTGAGCTTCAGTTCCTTTTCTATTATAAGGCAGTTCACTATTGCTTGGCTTGGTGCCCAGGCTGTGACTGCATGGATGGCCACATGGGCAGATGCAAATAGCTACCTCCCCGCTTGTACTCCTCAGAAGCACTATTCATAGGTGCAAGTAACATGTTGGAGGGATGAAGCTAGAGATAGTGCAGAAAGATTTACTACCCCACGTCTGATATTCAGCAGTGTTTGTTCATTGTTTTCTTATCATTATGATATTAAGGAATTATATGTCTGATGGCAGAACCTGAAGCAAGTCAGCGCTGCTAATACCATAGCTTATTGTGGGACATGGTCTAAGCTGTTCTTTTCACCTCCACTGTTTTCATAGGATCCATCATAATATTATCATTCCATCTTCTTAGTCTTCATCTTTGCCTCCTTCCATTAAGTTTGCCCACTAAAATTCTGCATGCATCACTTCCCGTATCTGAGCTGTGCCCATGTTAGGTGGGTCTCTTGTCACCATGGCATGGTGTGTCCTCAGGTTGCAGATGGAGGAGACAGCCTCCATATATGGAGGGCAGCCATGAATATGTTGAATAAGCAGTTGTGGATGGCCGACAAGTGATGGTCCAGCTTGGGGGTTGGGCATGGGGCTAACAACAATTCACTGTAAAAAATAAGCTTGTTATGAAAGACCAAAAGAATCCTTGGACTTGGATGGACTATGACAAATCAAAACCTGATTCAAGAAGGAATTAAGGGGAGATTAAATTCAGGTAATGCTTGTTACCATTCAGTCCAGAACCTTTTGTCTTCTCGTCTGCTGTCTAAAAATATAAAAATTAGAATATACAAAATTATAATTTGCTTGTGGTTTTGTATGGGTGTGAAACTTGGTCTCTGATATTAAGGGAGGAACACAGACTGAGGGTGTTGAGGAGAATACTTGGACTTAAGAGAAATGAATTGATGGGAGGTTGGAGGAAACTGCATAATGAAGAACTTCATAACTTGTACTCTTCTCCAAGTATAATTAGAATGATCAAATCAAGGATGATGAGATGGGCAGGACATAAGCAGAAATGGGGAAAAGAGGAATGCATGTAGGATATTGGTGGGAAAGCCAGAAGGAAAGAGACCACTAGGAAGAGCAAGACGTAGGTGGATGAACAATGTTATGATGGATCTGATGGGGTGGTATGAACTGGATCGGTCTGGCTGAGGATAGGGACAAGTGGAGGGCTATTGTGAACACAGTAATGCACCTTCGGGTTCCATGAAATGCTGGGAAGTTCTTGAGTAGCTTCACAATTGGCAGCTTCATGAGTGAGTGAGTGAACTGGGCTATGTGTCCAGACTATAACAATTCTATATAGTTGTCTACATTAGCAGTTCTAGGTGAGGTACATAAATCACAGAGTTCTCCCTTATTAATATCCAATCTTTAATAGGTCCAGATATCTTCCTGAGAAGTTTCCTAACCAAAGTTACGCATATATATCTGCACTGCCCTTCCTGAACTCCATATTCAGCCCATAGTGAGGTCAGTAATTTGTCTACTTGACAATAGTAGGCTAGAGATTTTACGTTCTGACAGAGGTGACTATGGAGGCATGCCGTAGCATTGTTGGTTGAGGCACTATGCTACAAGCTGGAAGGTCACGGATTTGAGTCCCAATGATGTGTTATTTTTTTAGGTAACATAATCCTTCCAGCTGCACTATGGCCCTGGGTTCGACTCAGCCTCTAACTGAAATGAGTACCAGGAATCTTCCTGGGGTCAAAGTGCAGCTGGTGGGTAAGGCTGACAACCTTGCCGCCAAATGTGAGCTGACTGTCTAGAGGAAATGTGAAATCATCGTCTTACAACCCTATGGGCCTCTTACAGGGATAGCTGTCTTCTGAGATATGGCACTTTGTAGTCTGGTAGAAGTATACCATTGTTCCTCTCAAATGTGAGTGAAGTTATACCAGATTACGTGGTGTCACATCCCAGAAGAAAATATACTTCAATATTAGGTTAGTTGTGTGAATCACTGAATATAGTGAAGAGTCTTTAGGTCCCTTAACCAGATAATTTCATGACAGATTAAATAACTATGAACTGCTCAAGGTTGATCCTGTACTGTTGAGCTAATTAAAATCTTGTGCTCCCTGAAGGTGAAGTTTATGTTCATTTGTTATGTATTATTTCAGATGCACCACACTGCATAGTGTACCACAATGATGGTGAACCAAATGGAATACTGCAAGGTAATATATATTGATCGCAAATTACAGATATGTTTAATACTTTGTATGCAGAACATAGGAAGTACATTTGTACTCCATTTCGGCTCTTAAATGATTTTGTTTAAGCAGAATTGGACTTTCTACTGCAATCTTACCCATTCATTAGATTTTGGACTTGATGGTAAGAAAAACACGATATTGAATACAGTGATGCATCAGAAGCATGACTATTATGTTGGACATTGTTGATTTTCTAGGGTTTTTTAGAACACAACTTTTGGAAACTGTTTGTTTCTGTCATCTGGTGTAAGGTCTGTTTGCTGTAGTAACTGAGATTGTCTCTCTCTCTTGGGCCTAGGGACCTTTCCTCCCTTAGACCCGATGGAAACAATTCCAGCTTCTAAAATATAATGTTAGAAAAACTCAGTGATGAATAAATAATATCCAAAATAATAGTCACATTTGGTGTGACAGATCTTTTATCAGAGAAACTTGCACTTATTCATGTTATTGGGGGGAAATGCAAGTTTTTATGCATTTTCTTATGGCTGATTTCCTTGTGGTTTAAGTTAGACCAATACATGATAATACAAACATATTTTTAGGTTCTAATGGGTTCTGGTGAAGGGCATATATAACACTCTGGATTACTGGGTTTTGGCTAGATCTAACCTCAGGCACTGGTCCAGTGACTGAAGTTAACTCAATATAATGGACCCAACAGATTCATTAGAATACTGGAAGGTGGACAAAATCAGAAACCCAGTAATCCTGAAACATATTTTTGTGTAATAAAACAGCATTCACGCGTTCTCTATTAAGGATGTCAGTCTGGTGATAGCATTACTAAGTTGGTAGAAATGAATGTCAGTATGAACATTGAGAATTCCATCTGCTTTATATCAGTTTCATATAATTTTTAATCAACAAGCAGCTTTTTGCTGAATGCTTACTCATCTTATTCTTCAGTCCTGTTTCTCTGAAATGTCTTTAATAAACTTCTACCAGGCTACATGGCATCATCTTCCAGCACATATTAATCTTCAGTCATATGAAGTTTCATAATTTTTGTTTCATATGTATTTTGTGGTCTAATTGGAGAGCTGACAGCTTATAATTTGGAACCTTGGTCCATTGAGAGAGAGAAATGTTTGAGAAAAAGGAACAGTTCTCATGCTCATGTAAGGATGTCTTTGTTAATCTGAACTTGAGAATGCATGAAAGTTTCAAAAGTGTATAGTTGACTGTCCTACCAACAAAAGTATTGAAATCAGTCAAGACTGATGAGAGCCTCATATGCAATTTGGAATCAACTTTATAATCTGTGGAAACTGATAATTCTTTGTGTAGGCTTTCTGTGTTGGTAAATTTCCCAGAGAAATCACAAAAGTGTATTCACATACAGATGATCTTCTAATCCATAGGAGAGAAATGTGAGTCAGTAGATTGTTCATTTTTATTCTTTCTTAAAATATAAACAGAACAGGGAATTTCTAACAGGTAAATCTAGTATAATGTTTAAATATATTGTACCTTGCAAGGACCCAGAATTCTCTTTGCTGTATGAAGATCTTTATCACTTTGATGTTCATAAAATTATGCTTTTACTGTAGCAGATTAATTTCTGTTTGTTTCAGATTTTAAACCATTTGATTTGGAGTCATGGTGGGGTAAAAGGTTGTTCAACAACATCACAAAATCTATATAAAATTCTAAAACCATTTCTCTCGTTCTCATATCGTGTGAATGATGACTTGAGGATCACTTATCTCCGAATCATCGTTCATTATAGGACTCTCACTCCACCTCTGAGGAAAAAAGAAGTTTGCAGGAACTCATTAATGGAAAATTCAGAACTAAAGCAAGGTTGTGCAACTATTCTTCGTGATGACTATTTCTGCATGTCTGTGGATTGAAGGTATTTTTACCACAAGAAATACCTACTGCAAGATATAGCATTCAGTCTGTATTTATTTAACAGAAAACCAGAATAAATTAGTTTAATTTTATGGATCTGTTAAATATCCCAAGCAGAGATAAACAAAGACTAGGACATTCTTCTCCTTTCATAATATATTGTCATCACAAGTTAAAAGTTTGTCCAAAGAAATATCTGACAAAGCCTTCGTTTGAAGTAGTTGTTAACTACATTATAAAAGTGTACACTCTAAATGTAGTACAAAAGTAATCTGTAGCAGCTGTCAGAATGGCTTTGAAGCTGTATGATTACAGCCTTTGAAGCCAATCCTTTTGGCAATTGGTCATGCCCTGTGGCTGTTGTTAAACGAAAAAGTTATGAAGGAACAAATTTTCATTGTGACTTTCAAAATTGGATAGAATTTGTATTCTACTTCTAAGTCTGTTCACTTCAAAATTTTCAATAAAACGTGTTATTGCATTGAAAATTGTGTTCCCGTGGTAGTATCGTTTCTTCATTTGATCAGCACACATAGCTTACCGGGATATGTAATTTGTATTTATGCAGTAGTAATGAAAAGGCAAAAAGCTTTGAAATGATTGCTGGCATAGTTGAGAAAATCAAGTAAACTATGAAGAGGAAATTGTTATAATCTTTTTCTGTGGATTTTATACATTTTTTAAATAACCAGAATTGATGATTTAGCCAAGTATCTCCAGGCTGAAGTGTTTTTATGTGAACTGCAGAAGTATACTTTCCTGCTGTAAATGTCATTCCAATTAACATTTTGGAAAATAAAAATTTTCTGCCTTTATAAATCAGTGAAGGGTGGTGCTCTAGTTACAGAAATCATGTAGTAATATTATAATTAAGAGTTCATATGTAACTTTTCCACTACAGTGAAGGGTGCTGTGACTCTTAACTGACTGACTGTATAGATATTATATTCAGAATTATGTATGAATGCATAATGTATTCAGAATAAATGCCCAACCTAGCCACTAAAGAACATAAGTCCATGTTTGTTACTGTTATGAATGTCAGAGGTTAAAAAAGTATTTTATGTATCCAAGTTCGTGAATTATGAAAGTATAAATTGAAGACCCCCACCCATCAGTTATACAGAATTTGTTGAATTGTGTGCACATTCATGAAACAATGTAACTTTATTAAAAATTAGGAGTTTTTTCCATTGCTGTTGCAGTATAGGAGATGATAAACTAATTTCAGTAAAATAACATTTGTAATAGATGGTTTTAGTAAAGTCCTAAATAAATTTAATGTGTAAATGTAAAGCAGTCAGTTTTGTGAGAGGTATTTTATCAGAAGAAAAGGAATGTTGTGTTGGTGGAAATACAGCAGATTTTCGTTTTATGTATGTGAGAAAGATAGCAGAACTTCCTGTTATCCTTAGGTGCAACAGCAGTAACACTACAGTGCACAGGAAATTAAATTATTGTACCAGCATTGAACAGTAAGACAAGTTATAATATTGTATTTGTAGTATCCTTTTGCACTTTTCACTTGCATCAATCATTCACCATCTTACGTGCAGTACTACATTCCACAAAACTTATCACCTTTACAACATGGCCATCATCAGGTGTAAATATATGTCTAACAAGGAAATTGCTACTTTCACTTGTTGCTGATGTGTATGTGGTCCCTCTGATGCGTGTGTTTGTTGTTGTTGGTGTGTTTTGCTCCTCCCTGTTGTGTTCTTAATTGTGTGTCTTGTCCCGAGTCAGAAACTTAATAAACTTTTAAACCTGTAAAGGCAATAAGTTACATGGAACGTAGTATTGCACGTAAGATAGTGAATGATCGACGCAAGTAAGACATGTTTTTGTAATGATTTCTGATACATCTCATAGCTTTGCACCTTGCCACATCTACCTGCCTAAGCAATGTAGATTGTCAAAGACTTCGAGGGTCAACCTCTGTGAACAAGATGGGAAGCAGGAACTGTTGTAAAGGATTATACATTTGGTACCATCTTCTGACATACTGTAATCAGCAGGGCCCGGAGTTTGATGACCTGAAAATATTTAAAAAAATGACTGAAAAAATCCAGAAAAATGACCTAAAATATGACCGAAAAATGTAATATGCAGGACCCGAATTTTGATGACCTGAAAATATTCAAAAAATGACCAAAGAAATCCAGAAAAATGACCTAAAATATGACCGAAAAATGTAATATGCAGGAACCGAATTTTGATGACCTGAAAATATAAAAAAAATGACCCCAAAAAATCCAGAAAAATGACCTAAAGGAGAAAAGAAAGAACACTTTGCTTCCTGTTATTCACATTTCAGAAAACATGAAGAAAACTTCACTAAAATAGCCAAAAATGACAAGAAATACCCTTAAAAGTCCAAAAATTTACCAAAAAATTACCCCCAAAATGAAAAAATGACCTTAAACTATATGTTGAAAAAAAAAATAGCCATAAAATTTACATTTCTGTAACCAGCAGCTCATATCCAAGATTTATATGTTTAAGAGCATCGCATAGGATACAAGGAAAAAAAGATGACGTGATCAATGGTAATCAGCCATGCATGGTGTGTGTTATTTTCTGCACAGATGTTCCTCTGTCTTAAACTGGCTGACTTCTCCATTGTGTACATAATTTCATTTTTAATGCACTTTTTCTGATGCTAGCACAGCCCAACCATAAAGCTTGGAGCTAATCCCAAGGAACATTGCATGGAAGCTCTGACATCCCTTGGAGTAAGGGTAGCAGGGATCAAACACTAATATCTTTGGTATAATATAAATTAATATTGTCACTGAAAGCAGTGTACACAGTCATAATCAGTGATTATAACATTACTATCATAAACAGTTACATAATTGTGTAGCATCAGTAAATGTTTGCCAACACTTTGTTTCGACTCTCAGTTCAAATCTTGTGTAACAATTTAGTGGAATGTGCATTCGTTAATATTAAGTTCATCAGTGATAATTCAAATTACCAAGTGTTGATTTTGACAAAGGTAAGCCCTCACATGGTTGACTTTTGTGCTTGATCTCATAGAGGCAGGGCCTTCAGATTGCAGTTCATTTTTCACCATTTCTCTCCCATTTACAGAATCTTTGGGCCACCAGAATATTTGAGCACATGATAGAGAATCATTACCAAACACTTCCTGAATCTTTTCATAGGTACTGGTAGTGCCCACCCCCGGCTTGACACAAAACTTGATTGCATAACAGTGCTCGAGATTATTATTCTCCATTTTTGTGATGCTGTAACAAAACACATTTGCATGAATCACCACAGAATCATATGTATTCATGCTAGGAAGGTCAAACTTGGGCTGAAGGTAGAGGAGGGATGTGGCTATCATCTTGTAATGGTCTCAGCACTGCAGTATTCCAGTTTCTCACACTACAAAATTAATCTCATTACTTTAACACACCTTATGTGTGTATGTGTTTTTATGAATTATGTGTCTAATAAAACATCAGTCTTGAAGGATTGGCCAGATTGAATCGTTACAGGCCTTGGAAAATCAACTTTACTGGCCCACAGTTCACTGGTAGGGAAGGATTTCATTAATATTAAAGAAATTGTTACATTCTTATTGAGACATGAGTGAACAAATCCATAATATATACCAAGTTCCTTAGTTAATAATCAAATGAAAAGTAATTTTTAAACCTTGTTAATTATCACATTAGAAGAATATAAGACTCATTATATTGTGATTTTAATGTTACATGGATGTCATTCTGTTGGACTGCCAAAGTGTGATGTGATATTATGTATGAATTTGTTACTTATATTTTGACTTTGAGAATTTTGAAGAATTTTAAGGCTCAAAGTTCTGTTTTGTAGAATTTTTCATATCAGCTTTAAATGTTATAAAAGTGAATGGACTTCTACAGCTTCCAGTCACTTCTCAGCCATATAAGTAAATATTAATAACCAAGTTTTGTGACATTTGGTATTAACTATAACAATAAACATTTTTCACATTTATTAGTTAATGAGGTTATGGGAAGTTATGGCTAGAAAACGTATGTACTGGGAATGAGTAGATTAACCTTCTCATTACTGTGTTAATACATATTATGTTGACTGCCACAGTGCTAAATCATTTTCAGTGATTGTATCACATTTGCTACCTGAGGAGTAAGTTGAGTGAAAGAAAATTTTAAATTGAGTAATGTATAATGGGGTTTCCACTGTAAATAACTCATATATTTAGATTCATTATTACCTTCCTAAAACTTAAATTTGAACCACTTTCCATGAGGGAATGTTAAATATTGTAATATATAATTAAGCTGTGATGAAAGCATAAGGTGGTAAAATAGGTGATGGGTAAATGTGCTAATATGAATAATACATTGTGAATGAAATATGAACTATTCCCAAAAGACAGTAATAACTCATTGACAAGTACAGAAAAAGAAGATCACAAAGCCTGAAATAGCCCACTCAATTTCAGCAAAGGGGAACAGCATGGACAAGATTGAATGCACTGTTACCATGGTGAGGAAGTTAAATACTGAATGCATGCCTTAGTATGTTAAGTGGCCTACTTGTATGTGTGAGCAACTGAAATAAAATGATTGTATGTTAGTTATTAGGTGCCTGCATTCGTGGAGCTTTCATACAACATCTTTTGTGGTCTATTACATGATAACACACATCATACCTGGCTACTGATATTTTGTAACCATTATTCCTTCAGAAAATATCTAAGAGCACAACATTTTTGGTTCTAGCAACAGATGGTATCCGAATGCATTAAACTGGTTCAAATATGGAAACTTTGAATCTAATACATCTTCAATTTTAGAAAAAGGAATGGAAGGTGACAATTCATATTTGAAACTGAGTTGTTGTGTTTGTGCTGTTTGATACATACCAAAATGAAATGTTCATGCACAGTTGGTGGGAATCTCCCAAATTGTAATGAAATCTTCTTGGGAACTTGGCATTTGCCAGGAGGAGGAAGTGTATGTTAATTATGAATAATCGTTTGATATATTAAATATTCAAACTGGGTAAAGTTTGTCATCAGAAACTTTAAAGACTCGTTATTTTTATTTTGAAAGGATATCATTAAAAAAAACTGTTGGCTTTAAGACTTGGAACTCTACCCCGAAAATGGAGGCTGCACATTTGTTCGAAATGTAATGGTCTACCGGACTACATGGCATGACAGTACCGAAGATTGGTTTACATGTTATGAATGTTATGATATTCGAACACTGTAATGCTATGGAGTCTTTTCCTATGGTTGTCTTCTCATTTAACCCTTCAATATGAGAGATACATTTAGAAACATTTTGTTTCATCTTTAAGATGATTAAGATTAAAATTCCATGGCATCTGCCATATATGGCTTTCCAGCATGTTACTGAGCAACTTGTCTTAAATGGTAATGCTTCTGACTTGCAATTGGGAGGTGCCCAGGTGTGGGATAAGGACTATCCTGGTTGAGGGTCTACAAGCAAATGGCATGATAGTACCTTAAAGTGGGCCATAACCACTTGCTTCTGCATCATTTCTAAGTTGTTAGTCATTATCCGCCTATATATATATATATATATATATATANGGGGTTTTTGTCCCCACCATTACCACCACCACATCTTAAAAGAGTTCTTGTACCTACACAGCCTCTTGTACATCTATTACTAATATCACCTTTGTTGGGTAAATAGAACAGCTGAAGTGAAAATGTAGGTATTTGTCCAGTGCCACCTTCTAAACTCTGCTGAGAATGTGGGCTTAAGGAATGTTTGCATGGCATTCAGCACTTAACCTTAAGTGTCTGAGAATAGTTTTTTTAAATCTTTCAATCATGTTTTAGTTCGGAGGGTAACAGTTTACTTTCAGGAATAGGGAATTTTAAATCTCTTACCTTTACATGTCTGGTGCCCATATTTTGGGGATAACAGTATTAGTATTGAAAAAAACCTTTCTAGCTGGACTTATGCAGACTCAGTTATGTGACATTGGGTGAGTAAGGGTTAATTGCTTAACTTTGAAAATGGAATGAAGTATCCTGGGATGTTTTCTTCCTCACACTTGTATGCCTTAATGATGGGTGCTGGAACACTAGGACAATATTTATGGTTTCCATATGATGCGTATTACTGTCACAACATGTGGAACTTTTCCCCATTGAACTTGGTTCATAGTATTGTATGTGTGTGTGTGTGTTGAGTGACATGGACCTGGTAAATTACATAAATAGATACATGTACCTCAGACTGAGTGTGTTGTGGTTATATGGGTTTATAAGCTCTACCATCGAAGCAGTTTATAGTACAGCCAACATGTAATTATGCAGTACCATTCTAGTGAATTGTAGTGAGCTACAGTTGTTTGGAATGTCACTGCTCCTCCTCCTGGCTTTGGGAGCAGATATCCTGTGTTTCCAGGGCAGAAATTTCACTATACTATAGCACAGTGAACAGTAGTTGTATGTAAACTTAGACTGATCGTTACTGCAATGTTGTTTTGTTTTTGTTATTTGTAGTTTATTAAAAATGACTAAGACAAATAAATTGCAGATTGTTGTTGCTATTGCAAATATCAGAAAAGTGTTTTATTTCTTAACATGTTCACTACAAGCCTTTCAGTAGACAATTTAAACGCCCAGCCTAGGGTCTTTAAATGTAAGGGTACTTTTAATACATTCATTGACCAGAAAAATCCAGAAACACTGTACTCTTACACAATTACAGGAATCTGTTTGTACTCGATGCTTCCTAACATAAGTCAGATATAATAATCTACGTACAGGAACATCTATCTGCCCACTGGTCGGATGTGGGAGCAAATGTGTTAATTCTTTAAAATGGTTTAACTTTCATTCCATAATTTTTCCTAATCACCTCTAAAGTTTTATATGAAGAAACTTACAGGAATGTGTAGTTTGAGCCCTAACCGGTTTTCATGTGCCCCCCCCCCTCCCATTTTTTAACACAAAAATTTCAGTACAGTACCTTAAGATGTGCTCTGTTGTAAGATTTGAGGCTTTCACGGCTTTCTTCATGTGCTCTGTTGTCTGTTCGTTTCCTGTCAGGTCACTCCAGATTTGTGACTGTCATTCTTCCATGATTTATATAACTTCAGAAACTGAGACAGTGCCATGAAAGATTGGATATTAGATATCCTGATGTTTCTAGCAGTTTTGTCCAGTCTGATTTTTTCAAATAGTTCAGAAATATGCCCGTGTCCATTGCCTCTGTCATATTCTAACATTTTATCTTATGTACTGAATGCACTAGTAACAGGAAGTTTTGAGAAGGCTTGCCTACCTTCATTTGACATGACATGGACTGCATAGAAAACGATGCCTCCAGCAGTCCATTGTTGTCATGGGAATGTGTTTACCAAACTATTGCCTATCAATGATAGGGTGATATACAGATCCACAAATTCCCCTTTTGTACAACAAAGACCATATGGAATATGATGCATCCAACAATTCTTCTATTGTTATGCATATTTGTTACCATGGGAACATATTTACTGAACCACTGCTTAGTGGAATACTCATACAGACACAAACTTATGGGAGGGATTTATGATGTACGTTGTTGAAATGGGATCAGGTGCCATGATATACACACCAAGTTTAATAAAGATTGGTTTAGGAATTCAAAAGTTGTTTTGGGGGGGGGGGATACACAGGCACACAAACAGCAAGGTAACCTCATAAGCATACTTCCATTTTATCAAAATAAGGGAAGCTGGTTAAAATTGTCAGAATGACTGAATCACACATCTATTTTCTGAAAGGAAGGATGTTAAAGCAAAATATTCTCGTTATCCTCACATTTCCACAAGGGTGGATAATTTTATGGCAGGCTTCTCTGTCCTTTTTTCTCCCTCCATGACCTTCTCTTGTATCCATTTTCACTCTTTCATCAACTGTTGTTTGTTTTTCCTTGATTTTGCCAATAGTTGTCTATTTGACATCTTCATTTTTGATGCTCTTGAAGATCTGTCATACATGTGTAACGCGCGCATATCAAGGCATACTTAATACTCTTATTTCTGCTGTCAAATCCTGGCTGATATCCTGATTTTTCAATATTATCCTTGAAACTTGTCATCTGGTTGCTGAGCAGGAAGTTGTGTCATTAATTGTGAACCATGGTATTCCATTTACATTTTTAACCTCCTTGGAGCCTGCCACCTGGTTCTTCGGTATGTGAGGTAATGGTAATGGAATTTGAGTAGTTTTTAAATATATTGTCACGGTTTTAGTGTGTGACTACAGATGGAGTTTGGATTTGTAATCCAATTTATTGCACATTTATACAGCTTGTTACTATACTTCTCAAATCCCTACACAACACACTAGGTCTTCCCAGTCTGTTACAGTCTTCACTAGCTGTATCTTTGTAGTAGCTTTCAGCAGGGATGTTCTGCTTCCTCTGGGTCCCCAAAATGCTCCTGGCCTAAACTACCATCATATCACAACAACTGAACCCCAATGGTTAATTCACTGACTTACTCACAAACCAACAAACTATGACTGACTAACTCACCAACTCCTTACAAACTTGTCCTGCTTATAAGATCTCAGCATGTCCAACACATGAAACACCATTCCTCTGTTGCTATGCAGTTCTTGCATTCGTGTCTGTTGGGGTACCCACATGGTCACTTCTCAGCCGTTACCTAGCAACGACCGTTGTTTGCTGAGCCATTACTTAGTGACAACAGTTATATGGTTGCTTATTTCGTGGTTGTTTCCTAGCAATGGGTCTACATGCCACAATATATTCATTTTTCCAGGGCATATGTCTGACAACCTAGGAACTGGGGTTTGATTCCTCATAGGGATTTTCTCTTGTCCATAGTGTTCATACTGGCTATGGGTTCACTTAACTACCTATACAACGGGTACCAGGGAGTATATCCCCAGGGGTATGAAACTGAAGACTCACTACATTTAGTGTTGAGAATAAGACTGGTGAAATGTCTCTACTCCCCTACGTATCTTCATGGTGTTGTGGTTAATTATTTAAGCACAGGAATAACTTTACCTTAAGCACTATTTCTGTTTCCAATTTGGTGCTGATTTTGATGTGCTAAATGTATGGACTCTGGATTAACTGGGAGTCTAGATTGAGGTTTTGAATAAACTAATCCTTGTATTTGAAAGATTAAAAATTGGAATGTGATGTAATATTCAGTATACATTTGATAACACAAACCTAGTAGTGACTGAAACAGCTAATCCTGTTACCTTATTCCAGTACACCAGGTTACTCTACCTTCTTTTCAATCAGTAACAGGTTCCTTTCTCTTATATGCACGGTTTCATTGTTAAAAGTTACACAGCAAAAGCTACACATTTTACAACAGTTTGTACAGAACTGTCCGGATAAAGCATTGTTAGCCTAATCAAGGAAATATGGGTTTTTTATGTTGTCCATGTGCATTTTGAATGCCACTCTGCCTAACAACATACAATTTTAATGAAATGTTTCCACGCAATTTCAAGTCACCTTATCTCTGCATTCTGTAATTTATCACAGTGGATAGTTCAGTTGGTATAGTGATGGACTACAGGCTGAATGGCGTGGGTTTGATTCCTGGCAGTGAAAGAGTTTTCTCTTCTCTACAGCGTCCAGATGGGCTCTAGGGCCCACTCAGCTTCCTATCCAATAGGTATGGAAGTTTCTTTCCTGGAGGGGGTGAAGTGACAGGGGCATGAAGCTGACCACTCACCTTCATGGCATAGTGTTTATCTAATTAAGAACAGGGACAACTACCTTTTTAAGTAATACCAATATGATGTTCATGTGAACTTCTGCAATGGGATGACTAGTTTTACAAGACAAATATGTTTGTTAGGATTTAATTTTCTTATTGTAAAATTATATGTCAACTCTGTGAAACCTGTTGATATCTTTGATTCTAAAGAATAATTTGTTGAAGCTTTCAAAATTTTGTAGGTATACTTACAGAACTCAGTTTAAAAATATTTTTAGGTTATTGAAAGCCAGTCATGGTCAAATATTCAAATATATTAGCATCAATATCATAATCTTCTGCCTCTTATGTTACAATAAGGTAAGGTAAAGTTGTCCCGGTGCTTAAACAATTAAGCACTATGCCATGAAGGAGTATGGGGAGTGGATGTATAGATCCACATTTTGCATTATAGTGCTGTGAAAAAATTGAAGTTTACTTCAATTAGTTTAAAAGTCCTTTAGGCACCATGCCTTGGAAACATGTGGAGGTTCTCTTCACCTATATTGGTATTGGCATGGCAATATTCTTTTTTTTCGGATATCAGGCGCATTACATAGGCTATTTTGCAATGAAGTGTTATAATGGAAATATTTCTGATTATTTTAATATAACCTCATGATTTGCATTTAATTCCTGATGCTTTATTTCATTGTTTATTTGTATATATATCCTTAATTCAAGTTAATTTTTGATGCGTTTAATTATATTACTTTACTTCAGTTATGAAACATCTCACTCACATGCACCTTACTGGCAATGAACGCAAATAATACCATGTTGCCTTCTGTTTGTCATTTGTTTATCGGTAAACTGGGTAGTTCGATACCACGCTAGACGTCCCAGATGTCTCTGGTGTAGTCAATCGCAATATGGCTGTTTGTTCCTGGGGGGTTGTATTGTCGACGGTTTAGTGATATGATTTGGTGTTATTTTCATCGAGCTTCTTGCACTAAACACATGTAATACATAAAATTCGCAGTTCATAAATAATTCAAATTATTTAAGTCTAATGGGTGCTAAAGCAAGTACTGCAAATGGTGGAGGAACAAGTCCTCGAGCTCGAACTTTTTCAACGAGCAGCAGCTCGGATGTTGTTGCAGGAGGTACAGGATTTAGCCTTCTGCGTGCAATTCCAGGTACAATGTCTAGTGACAGGCAAAGAGCTCGTTCTCTATCCAGTGTACCAGATAGTCATTCAAGTCATGAAGCAATAGGAATACCGAACTCTAATGTTGGAGCATATGACATATCCGAATCCCCAGAAACTGAGAGCAGTTCACCAGAAGACCATGTCTTGGACAGTCCTTTAGCAGCAAACATCAGCCTTGGAAGGGTTTATACGGCTCATTCTCTGCCATCTCATATTTGGTCCTTGAACGGTGAGTACGTGAATGTTACTTCTTTTTCTTTCATGATAAGTGATGAATATGGATGAACTTTCAAAAGAAACTGGTTGTGTATTGTCAGTGGAAATTTAAATCTTCCTTAGCCCAGTTTATTTATGCTGGCATTGTAATATTTTATGGTTAGGAAGATATCGAGTTGCCGGAGTTTAACATAGTGTTTTGAATGCCTCTGAAGTCGTTACGTACTTAACCACCAATAATGGCTGGCCATGGATTGCTTTATTACCAGGAATATAGTTTTCTTTTGTACCTTTAACCCGGTCTAGCAATGGTATGCATGAGTTGTCGGTAGATATGTTCGAAAGATCTGATTGAATTCATGAAATATCGTTAAATATGTTGGAAAGCCCCGAATGAAATTTGGATCCCCATACATGATGGCGTAGTGCGTAATTATTAAGCACAGTGGATCTATTCATTCACCGCCCCATATGCCTACGTGACGTAATGCTTACTTGGTTAAGCGCAGGAACAACTTTACCTTTTACCTTTACCAGGGACAACTTCGCCGTTTTACTTCCTGACATGCAGATCTCTACCGGTATACGGTCTATCCTGCTTATGGAGGTAGTATGTCCCATCGAAATGTTGGTACAGATCAAGTAGACAGCACTGTTTCATAGGCTCGAAGACCGTGAATTTGCACCACCGTGAAGGCCCCAGTTAAGTTAAAGTGTGTTGATCTAAAGAAACAGCATTTGGTGTTAGTGTTTATAGCAGTGATGCGTGGTATTGATGGGAGTATAAAGCTTGGAATAAATTTTCAATGTAATTGAAGGAACCGATGGCCGTATTTGTTATCAGCAAGGGCTTAGGAAGGAAGTCGTAAAGGCGTGCGTTTCCCGTAAAGGGGAAACAGTAGGTACGAGTTCAGCCTACCGTACCGGATCGATGCCCCCACGTGATCTGGGAAGGCTGTCACACGGTGCACATATGACGTCATGTTGTGTTTATCTGACACCAGGTACCAATTTCAGCATGTAAACATAGAAGTTGCGGATAATACGTCTGTGTTATATAACGGTATCCATATTTTACTTTGCGAGTTAACTCGCATTCGTAATTAAACGGAGTCGCTAATGCTTTTTCTGCACGCAACGGATTCTTTTGCCAATATCACGACATTTTACAGAATTATTCACGTGGAGAAGGTCCAGAATCAGTAAGTGTAAATCACGCGATAATATACAAATGAATACAAAACCCGGAAACATTTTGTATTTTGCAATACCGACTCGATGCCGGCCTGCCTGCCCGGTTCGCTCCATTTCTGCAATTGTTGCAGTCCTTCCAGCCATCTGGTTACATCGGGAACGTGGAGTATCGCCTAGGCCTATTGTCTGTACCTGTTGGGAACCAATTTCGGCGTCGTCCGGAACTCAGTTATCGTCATATCCACCGAAGTATGTACTCTCAAAGTTTCGATTTCATCGGTATATTATTGTGTGAATTGTAATTATTAATTCTGGGCGCCCTCTGATTGAGTACTTACTTACTCATGGAGCTGAGCCCTTCTTGAGGAGCCGCCAACTCTGTAGCTACTCGAGAACTTCCCAGCATTTTATGGAACCCGAAGGTTCATTACCGTGTTCACAAGAGCCCGCCACTGGTCCCTATCCTGAGCCAGATCAATCCACTCCATCCCATCCTATCCTGTCTCTCTAAGATCCATTTTAATATTGTTCACCCACCTACGCCTTGGTCTTCCCAGTGACCTCTTTCCTTCTGGCTTTCCCACCAATATCCTATATGCATTCCACTTCTCCCTCAATTCGTGCTACATGCCTTGCCAAGCTCATCCTCCTTGACTTGAACATTCTAATTATACTTCGAGAAGAGTATAAGTTATGAAGCTCCCCATTATGCTCTGAGTGATTAACTGTCTATTTATATAGCACATTGGTAGCAACTTACGCAGTGGCCAGACTTCGCTGTTTGCGAGAATGAATCGAATTAGTACGACGTCATTGTGATAGTTTTTTCCTCAGTGGACGTACTGAAAGACAGTAATATCCTCATCAGTGTATTGAACGTCAGGCCTTAAGAGGATAACATAATGAATGTCGTTACGCCTGCTGCTCTGTTATTAACCGATTGATTTCATTGCAAAAGTTGAAATTTCATCACAAATCAGGGGTTTTCTTCAGTTTATGGGTTGCATACATTATTTGTTTTACCAGTTTGTGTTATAATTGTATCCAATCGGAACTTTCATTTCTTTGTTTAAGTAGAATAAGAACCCCAGTATAAATATTAAGGAGGGTCGAATAGCTCAGTCTGTATAGCGATGGCCTACGGCCAGGACGGCTGGGGAAATAGGCCTCAATTCATGGCAGAAGAGAGTCCAGGCCGGTTCTGGGGCCCACCCAGCGTCCCATCGAACGGTACCGTGGGCTTTTTCCCTAGGGGTAAAGCGGCAGGGGAGTGAATCAGACACCTCCGAGTGCCGAGGTCAAAAGTGGTGGAGCTATACTTTAATTTCCTTATGCTTCTTAATGACATGATTATTAATCAAACATAGGGAAAACTTTTTACCCTCCAATACCAAATAGCGTCTATAGTTGTGTCAGCATAGTGACTGGTTACTGGCTGGATGATCAAGGTTCGATTCCCAACAGGGATACAAGTTTTTCTGTTTACCATAGAGTGCGGACCAGCACTGGTGCCAACCTACAGGATCCGTCACGATGTTCCATGCGTCAAGAGCGAAATCGTATATTGTTGCTACACTAGCAGCGAAGCCCATACCGCTTCTTTGGAATTAAACGTTTCGCGTGTTTTCTCATTTCAACCAGCAGTAATATTTTCATTTTTAATAATATCCATGAAATTGTTTGACCACTGGACTCTTCACATATTTGTCAGTATAACCATACATTTAGGGTATATCTGTTATTACCGTTTTAATAAATTAAACATATATCTATGCATTTTGAGTTATTATTTACTCTGTATGTAAAAATATACACTTCTACGGATTTACATCCAGTTAATGTGAACATCTACACACTGGCTGCGAAATGTAGCTCAAGGTTCGGCCTTATTGTGTCAAAAACTGCAACCCAATAATTCATTCAGGTTATGTTTACTTGTGGTGATTTTGCGTAGTTGCAACGGAATAGCCTCTTTGTTTGCGCAGTAATGCTGGCAATGCAGCACTATAAACACAGAGCTTGCATGGTGGGTAGGGTGAGCTGTTACATGTCCTTGAAGCATGTAATTTTGTGAGCTGCTATAACGACCTATCCGATGTCCACTCAACCATTTGTCTGTTAGTGTCTGCCAAAAGGATTTCATTGTGTCACTGAGACACTTTTTGCAGTATTGCCCATAACACGCCACGTCATCCAGTCATATGACTGCGAAACAGTAGCAGTGCTCTTCGAAAAGGACAGAAACTAAAGTTATTCCTGTGCCTAATTATTTCAGCACCACGCCATGAAGACGCATGGAGAATTGGAGATATAGATTCACCGTTCTTGACCTTGGCACTGGATGGAGGTGAGTGATCCGCTTCACGCTCATGCCGCTTTACCCCTGGTGCCCATTGTGTAGGAGGCTGGGTGCGCTCCAGAGCCGGTCTCTGACGTTATGGAGAACAGTTTTGTCCCTGTTCGAACTCTGACCCCCATTCCTCCATTGCCTAGTCGCTACACCGACTGAGCTGTCCCAGCTCCTCCGTTAGAGAATAAAGTGAATTGAAGGTGGGAACCAGTGCTCTGGACCGCGGTAAGATGAAGCGCGAATGTTACAGAAAGAGGAACATCATGTTTTTTTATAAGACAGATGAGGTATTATTGCCGGGGTAGTGAAGTAAGTAATGCGTACAGAATGTTGGTGGGGAAATCTCAAGGAAGGTGCCCAATTTAAAGTTTGAGCAGAAGTGTTGAGAGGAGGTGAGATGAACAGAACTAGCTCAGGATTGTGTGCTAATGTTGGTCTTCCTTATAAGCCGTGTTAGAACTGGAGTTAGTCATTAAACAGGAATGTCATCGGGTAGATGGATCATTCTTTAATGTAAGCTATCCCTGCAACAGGCCGTGGAGGCCCATAGGGTTGTGAGACGTCGAGACTCCCACATTTTCTCTAGACAGTCGGCTCGCAGATGGCGGTGAGGTTGTCAGCCTTACGCGCCGGCTGCCCTTTACCCCCAGGAAGAATCCTGGTACTCATTTCTGTTAGAGGCTGAGTCGACCCTAGGGCCATAGTGTGACCGGAAGGATTAGGCCAATTGAAAAGAGAAATCCACTTCATCGGGACTCGAACCCGTGACCTTCCGACTTGTAGCATAGTGCCGCAAGCAACTACGCTACCGCACACATTAAGATGGAGCTTAGATAAATAGATTGTGATGATAGTGGGTGACTAGAACTCGCCCAAGGTTAGTATCTAACGGCCTGTGTGAAACCTTCGGGTATAGTGACAGTCAGTTGATCTCTGAGATAACCTATCGCGAATCTCCAGCTTTTTTTGAACCACAGTTTGGTATATACTGAGAATCGTGTGAAGTAACAGGAATGGCTGCTGGCCTGTGTCTGGAGGGTCATGTCGCATAATTGTGTTACGGATTGTCACGACAGCACGGAAGCGCGTTGGATCAAAGCTGTCTATCGATTTCAGTTGCGTGCTGTAATAGTATTGAAGGTCGAGGAACAGGCCACATCAATCGTTTGCCACTTTAGCAAGCATTAAATAAGCGGCCTCCGTAGTCTAGGGATAACGTTCCCACCTCATGACTCAAGGTACGCGGAAAAATTCAGGGAACAAGTCCTCCGGGAGGGACTTTAAGCCGTGGGTCCCGTGTCGTAGATTTACGGCACGTAAAAGATCCTCATGTCTGTAGGAGACCTCTGAGCAAAATTAGGTAAAAAGAAAGCAGTCTTCTTTACCGTTTCTCACGGTGTTGTCGCTTGCAGATTTCTTAAACTTTTTCTTCAACCCTGAAGATGGGGGCGATACGTTCCTCCGAAACGTCGGTTAACACCACATATACACGGTGCCAAATCCCAGAAGACTGCTTTCTTCATAGTCACCGCCGTGAAAGCCTCAAATCTTACTTAGGTAAAAAGTTTCCCGCCCAAGTAGTTTCCGGTAGATGGGGAAAGTATCGGGTACCATTTGCCAGTAGAGGGGACGAACTCGCTGGCTGAGCGGGGCTGATAGCAAGCACCAGTACCGGTAGGGTATGGCGACAGTAGAAATTAAAGGCGGACGTACAATAGACTACTAGTCGTGGTGCATGGGGAAACCCACCCCCTCTAATACTAATACTAATGCTAAAAAAGCATTAAATACATTCTTCCCGTCTTCATGGCCTGATATACAGCTGAAAATCATTTCATCTGATTTACTTGAAAACTATAAAACGCGCGGGAAAAGGTTATTGGGCATAACACGCATTTCATTTTTTCTGTACGATTTTTTTCAAAGTATTTTTCTATATGAAAAATATCTAGCAATTTATGCTGGAGTTGCTCGCAGAAACGCATGTAAAGTTTTTGTGTAAAATGTCCGTTATTTATTGTAACCCCCCCCCCAAAAAAAAAGGGGTGAGCAAAATTCAGCAAAACTCACCAATATCAAATTTAATGAAAAGCTCTTTCGCAGCAGTTGTATGCGAATAGATCGATAAGTCGAAGATAATAGGCACATAGTATTAAATTTAAGTGCCATGTTGCATCGATCGATAATTTAGTATTTAGATTCAATTTAACGAATGAACTTTTCGAAGTGTTTCCATGGCTGCATGGCTGTTGGCATACTGCCACGTTATGGATTCAGTGTTTCGTTATGCAACATATTTCGGCCATGTAAGGATATTCTCAGCCGGTCACGGTAGCCGAGCGGTCTAAGGCATGCACTGTCTTCGCTCGCTCGGAAGCCGCGATCGTGGGTTCGAATCCCACTCAGGGCATGGATGTTTGCGTGCGTTTTTCTGTGTTTGTCTACAGGTAGAGGCCTTGCGACAACCTGATCACTCGCCCAAGGAGTCCTACCAAATGTGTAAGATCTAGTAAACCGAAGTGAAACGGAGAGTTTCATGAGGTAGGCCTAGGCCCAAATTGGGGCTGTAGCTCCACAGAAAGAAAAAAAAGAGGATATTCTCAGGTATGTCGTGTGTTAGCTGATCCAAGGCATAAATTCGTCAATGAGGGAAGCATAAATTTAAAATTAAATTAGAATGGAAAGGTAACTAAACTAATCTACATACATCATGGAGCTGAGTCCTTCTTGAGAAGCCGCCAGTCGCTCAGCTACTCAAGAATTTTGCAATATTTTATGGAAGCTGAAGGTTAATTACCCTATTCACTAGAGCACTCCACTGGTAACTATCCTAAGCCAGATCATTCTAATCCATACCGCCCTATTCTGTTTCTCTGAAATCTATTTTAGTATTATCTTCCCACCGCGTCTACGTCTTCATAGTTGCCTCCTCCCTTCTGTCTTCCCCACCAAAATTCTGTATGCATTCTTCGTCGCCATGCGTACTATATGCCTTGTCCATCTCATCCGTGACTTGATCATTCTAATTTTACTTGGCGAAGAATACAAGTTATGAAGCTCCTCTTTATGCAGTTTTCACCAATCTTCTGTCACTTCATGTCTCTACGGTCCAAATATTCTCAGCACCTTGTTCTCAAACACCCTCAGTCTATTTTCCTCCCTTAATGTCAGCGACCAAGTTTCACACCTATATAGAACCACAGGTAAAATTACAGTTCTGTAAAATTCATTCTTCAGTGGCTCTACAGCCTTTTGTGGGGCCCTGGCCTCTTCTTCAGTTTCGTAATCTCTTTTACGCAGACGATAGGACTCCTTGGACAAGTGATCAGCCCATCGCAAAGCCGCTGTCTACACACAAACACAGGATAAACGCACACGCAGACATCCATGCCTTAGACTGCGCGGCCACTGAATTCTACAATACCGGTTTTTTTTTTCAGTAGATATCCTGTCTAGGTTTGTTGTTGGTGTTTTCTTTATTGCTAGTGAGGTGGGACTAAGTCCCTTGTACTGCGTCCACTTCTGGCCTATTGTACCAGCCCCAGATGATAGGTGAGAGTGATTGTGGAGCAATTGGTGGAATGAAGATTGGCAGGGGAAACCGAAGTACTCGGAGAAAACCTGGCCCAGCGCCACTTTGTCCACCACAAATCCCACTTGACCAGACCCTGGGATCGAACTCGGGCCGCCGCGGTGGAAAGGCAGCGACTAACCGCCGGAGCTATGGCGCGGCCAGTTGTTGGTGTTGGTTTTGTATTGATGTTTTGCCGGTGGATGGAACTGCCAAAGTTTGTATAGTTTTGGTGCAGTTGTACTGCCAGTGGCGTCTGTGGTAGTTGAATGGAGACTTTGTAATGTGATAGGCGACGCATTTTTGCGTTTTGTTGAGAACGTTTCAGACACTGAATGAAGAATGACGCGAAGCAGACTCACTTGCCTGATAAGTGGGTTAATTAACTACTACTGCCTGTGACTTTTACTTAAGTTAATTGATTTCTCGGCTCCTGCAGACTCGAAACGCAAATATCATCCTAGCCTCTTACAGCAGACCATGGGACGCTGTTTGTTTTCTGGCAGATTGCATTTAGACTTTGAAATAATCAGGAGTTTATGACCTAGTACAGTACATTGCACTGAAGAAGGCCCGAACAGTCTTTCCCGTGTGCCTAGACAACACACCATTGATGCATGTGGAGGTAACGCTCCACTCGTTGTAGATCACTAAAAACAAACTCTGTGACCTGTAGTCCGCAAGCGAACTATACCGACCGAGCGACCGCCGCTTGTCGGCGAAGTTAGTGCCAATTTCTGCGGATAGAGGGTGTCACGTGGTCAGCGCAACGGATCTCCACGGTCGTTAATCTCGGTTTTCTAGACCGGAGCCGCTATTTCCTTAAAATAGCTCCTCAGTTATCCTCACGAGGCTGAGTGGACCCCGTTCCAGACCCACTACTTCTCAGAAAATCTGGTAGCGCCGGGCCTCTGGATCTGTCGGCAGGAACTCTGACCACTGGGCCACAGAGGCGAATAACTTTACGCCGAAGTTGCTAGAGGCGGGGACCAAAGGAGACCTGGACGTGGCAATGGTGATGCCATGGATCGAACTCGTATCATCCAGTTCGCATCCATTTTGCTGACTGAGAGAAGCAGGCGATAGAATTACGGTTCTGTGTGTTGTAAAGTTAACCCTTTGCTCAGTTACCATGTTTCTTAACACGGGCTGGGTGGAACTGAGTAGTCTGCGCCCTGCTTCCGTCACTTAGCTTCCGGGAAGGAACCCGCCTCACTCTCTTCAGTAGCACGCTGGCTCCAGAGAATCTCCGGACGTGGGAGAAAATAAAACCTCCATCGTCCAGCACGTAATCCTTCATTATTTCGACTGAGCTATCCCTGGCTAATAGTTCGTGTAAGGGAAAGGTAAGGTAAAGCTGTCAGTGTGCATAACTAATTAAGAACTACACCATAAAGGCATATGGGGGAGTGGATATACATTTTCTTGACCTCGGCATTAGCCAAAGGTGTATGGTCAGCTTCACGCCTCGACCGTATTACCCCCGGAGAAAGAGCTCCTGGTACCCATTGGATAGGAGGTTAGGTGGACCCCAGAGCCTACTGGACGACTTGGAGAAGAGAAAATTCTTGACCCTACTGGTACTCGAACTCCGACCCCTCAGTTCAGCCCATAGTCAGTCGCTATACTGACTGCGCTACTCCGGCTTATAATACAAAGGTGTTATTGGCTGTTCAGCAAACCTGATCATACTAAACTACTAACTACCTAAAGTAGCCAATGAATGTGCATGGTGTTAGGAACAGTTTGCCTCCTCATCTGCACAGGTTCCCGGCTTTATGGAATTCACGAGTACTGTCTTCTGGTATATAACGCCGTGTAGTCCGTTAAAAGTAAACCTAATTTTCTGAGGAACATATCGCCCCCCCCCTCTTCAGGGTCGAAGAATAAGCCGAGCAAGAAAGCAGCTTGAAAGCAGCTTATACGACGCTATATCCCTGAAGATGGAGGTCTAGTGGTCAGAGTTCCTGGCTACAGATCCTGAGGTCCCGCCTACGATTCCCGACGGTACCAGTTTTTCTGAGAAGTAGTGGGTCTGGAACGGGGTCCACTCAGCCTCGTGAGGATAACTGAGGAGCTATTTCAAGGAAATAGCGGCTCCGGCCTAGAAAACCGAGATTAACGGCCTTGGTGATCCGTTGCGCTGACCCCGCGACACCCTCTATCCACTAAAGTTGGCACTAACTTCGCCGACAAGCGGCGGTCGCTCGGTCGGTATAGTTCGCTTGCGGACTCAAGCCGCGGAGTTTTTTTTCTTTGTTACATTCTATATTGTTTCAGCACACGTTGAAAATTTAATCGAAATTCGGTGAATAGTTTTGGGAGATGAAATGTCCGGCCCTGTATGATCTCGTTGGGTGCACGCGGTAGCGTAGTTGGTTGAGGTACTATGCTACAAGCCGGAAGGTCGCGGGTTCATGTCCCGGTTAGGTCATTGGATTTTTTTTTTTCAATTTACCTAATCCTTCCAGCCGTACTATGTATGGCCCTGGGGTCGACTCAGCCTCTAACAGAAATGAGTACCAGGAATATTCTTGGAATATTCTTGGGGGTAAAGGGCGCCCGGCTCGTAAGGCTGACAACCTTACCGCCGTGTTTGAGCCGATTGTCTAGATAATGTGGGACCCTCAACGTCTCATAACCCTATGGACCTTCAGGGCCTGTTACAGGAGTAGCTTTACTTTTTTACTTTTACTTTACTGTATGATCTCGTTCTGCTTTCATTTGATATATTTCGTACGTAAGAAATACACTCACAGTTTTAAAGACTTCTTCTGCCTTCACTCATTAGGCCCTCTGACATGTTCCCCATTCATAATTAGGCCTCGTTGGACGGGGGGATCAGGCCGCTACCTACACAGGACAACACAAACGCAGAATAAATGCAGACATCCATGTCTCGAGTGTGATCCAAAACCACGGTCCCAGTGTTCGAGCGGGCGAATATATTTCGTGCCTTATTACGGCCACATGTAGTGTGCATTTAAAAAATGGGGTTAATGTGATGGTAAGCTTACTTACTTACTTACTCATGGAACTGAGCCCTATTGGAAGAACCGCCAGATCTGCAGCTACTCAAGAATTTCTCAGCATTTTATGGAACCGAAGGTTCATTACCGTGCTCACAGGAGCCCTCCATTGGTCCCTATCCTGAACCAGATCAATCCCATCCTATCCCTATAACATACATTTTAATATTGTCCACCAACCTACGCCTTGTTGATGGTAACCTACTACGCCAATATTCGAGAGGTAACCTGTTCGAACGGAGCACACGGTAGCGTGGTTGGTTGAGGCACTATGCTACAAGCTGGAAGGTCGCAGAATCGATTCCCGATGAGGTGGATTTTTTCAATTTACCAAATCCTTCCAGGCGCGCTATGGCCCTGGGGTCGACTCAACCTCTAACAGAAATGAGTACCAGGAATTTTCCTTGGGGTAAAAAGCGGCCGGCGCAGGCGCGCTATGGCCCTGGGGTCGACTCAACCTCTAACAGAAATGAGTACCAGGAATTTTCCTTGGGGTAAAAAGCGGCCGGCGCTTAAGGCTGACAACCTCACCACCATCTATGAGCCAGTTGTCCAGAAAATGTGGGAACCTCGACGTCCCACAACCCTATGGGTCTCCACGGTCTGTTACAGGGATACATTTACCTTACTTGCTTTACTTAACCGGTTCGAACCATTTCTTGGCCTTTTGCTGCCGCGTGTGAGGGGTTTTATGGTCGTCCTTATTCATAGATTCACGAATATTAGTGAGTCGGGTAATATTTATGCCTGACACGCGCAGCTCCTTGAGCGGAATCATTCGGAACCCTAAAAGTTCATTACGATGGGAGCCGTGACTTCATTTTCTAGTTGTTTTGTTCTTGTGTCGCAAAGCCGCACATGTAAGTATTCTGACCGTATGACATCAGGCTCCTCTGTATGGTAATCATAAAGTGTTTGGTTCAAGGGTAAAGCCTTGATCCAAGTATTAAATGCGTTTTTATGTGTCGTATGACGTGCCATTTCATTATCGCTTAATAGGCCTATTTAGTCTGCATGAAGAATGGTAACCGAACTGAGGTAATATTGATATTCGTAACGTTCCCGTGGTACCATTATATTGAGACATGTGGGCCGTTTCTAGGAAACGAATGGGAAATCACGTTACCATGGAAACATTGAGTCTTGGAAACTGATTCATTACGGAACATGGGTTCCATGGATACGAAGGCTGAACGTTGTAAACACTTGGACACCAAACCGTTGCTACGGAATCAACACACGGTTTCGGAGACGTACTCATGAAGAACAATAAAGAAAACCTTGGAGACGGTTTGTCTGGCAGTTATAAAAGGGAGTTCATTCGTGAATTCAGTTGGCTCCGAGATTCATTCGTAAGAGAATCAGAAGGCAGTTCAGTAGTTCAGTGGTCAGCTGTGGAGCGTTAACCAGATAAAATTCGTTACTTAGCAACGACTAGCAAGTAGACGTTGAAGACCTTGTTGTTGTTATTGGAGGGGGTGGGTTTCCCCATGCACCGCGACCAGTTTGATCTATTGTGCGTCCCCCTATGATCTTCTCCCAGCCTCTATACCCTACCGATACTGGTGCTTACCATCAGTCCTTACTCAGCCAACGAGGTCGGCCTCTACTGGCTCAGAGGTATCTCGATGCTTCCCCCATCTACCAGAGGCGTTAGAGACTACTGTTGGGTGGGAAATGTCCTTAATTTAGTTCATTGGCCTCCTTTGGAGACATGAGGTTCTTTTACGTGCCGTAAAGCTACGACACAGGACCCACGGCTTAAAGACCCTCCCGGAGGACTTGTTCCCTGAATTTTTCCGCCCTTAAAAATTCCACGACCTCCGCCGGGTTTGAACCCGCGTACCTTGTGTCATGAGGTGGGAACGTTACCCCTGGACTACGGAGGCCGCTTTTGAAGACCTTACTTTGGGTCCTCTAGTTACAATAATCTTTAGAGTTCTATAATTATTTGTAGTTACAACTTGTGAGTGTCAAATAAATCTGCTCATCTAATCCAAAACCCATTATTATTATTAGACACGCTAACAAGGAATACGTGACAATATTAATGTGCCGGGATAGTTAAGTTGCTGTAACGATTAGCTACAGCTGGACCACCAAGGGGTCAGTGATCGAGTCCTGGTAGGGTGAGGAATTTTCACCACGTCGTCCAGACCCGCTCTGGAAGCCACCCAGTCTCCTGTCTAGTGGGTACCGGGGATTGTTTTCGTGAGGGTAATGCGGCCGGGGCGTGAAGCTGATCACACACCAAATAGCGCCGAGTTCAAGAAAACGTGACTATACCGCCACTCCCAATGTGTCTCCGTGGCGTAGTGCACAGGGACAACTTTACCGTTATATTGAAGTTTGTCATTTTTACGGTAAGGTAAGATAAAGTTGTCCCTGTGCGTAACTAATTAAGCACTACGGCATCAAGGCGTATAGGGAGTGGATGTATAGATCCACATCTTCTTGGCCTCGGCACTAGCTGGATGTGGGTGGTGAGCTTCACTCCTCGTCCACTTTACCCCCGGGGAAAGAGCCCCTTGTACCCATTGGATAGGAGGGTGGGTGGACCTCAGAGCCGCTCTGGACATTTTTACGGTAAAATGGAAATAATTTAAATACATGGTTCTTAATGCAAATAGAATGTAGTTTTATTCTGTCCTGCAGGCCATATAAGGCAAATGGTGATTCCTGCATGCGTATACGTAAGCACGCCTTCGTAACCTAGGCATTAGATAGAAGTTAATGTTCAGCTTCACGCTCTGGCCGCTTTGCTCTCGGTACAATGTCCAAGTACTAATCAGATAGGCTGAGCGATCCTGCGCCGGTCTGGACACACAGATAGGCAGAGATTCGCTGTTTGGAATCGAACAGCTCAACCAGTCACTTTTCTGACGGAGCTGTTGCGACTTATTTAAAGGGATGTACAGTTAACAGAAGGGGGTACGCGGTAGCGTAGTTGGTTGAGGCGCTATGCTACAAGCCGGAAGGTCGCGGGATCGAATCCCGATGAAGTAATTGGATTTTTTTTTCAATTGACCTAATCTTTCCAGCCGCACTGTGGCCCTGGGGTCGACTCAGCCTCTAACAGAAATGAGTACCAGGAATATTCTTGGGGGTAAAGGGCGGCCGGCACGTAGGACTCACAACCTTACCACCATCTATGAGCCGATTGTCTTGGAAATGCGGGAACCTCAACATCTCACAACCCTATGGGCTTCCACGGCCTGTTACAGGAATAC